>NW_010532573.1:0-32489 GCF_000687285.1 Phaethon lepturus | reverse complement strand
TTCCCTAAGCAAGGCAAGAAGAAGAAAAAGTTCTAGAAACTGCAGTTATATTGCAAGTACTGTCTGCTGGCCACTGAGTAGCTGTGTCACTGAAAGCACTGGTTCAAGCGTTTTGGATGCATACTTTATGTCACAGGGAAGGGATATAAGCCAGGTGCTGGAGATTCATCAAATCTTATGCCAAGAACAGAACACATACTGTGCCACTGAATAAAAAAAGATGGCTAGGCTTTTGGATAATGGTCAATTAACCTTTTCCACAGCAGACAGAATGGGAAGGGAAAAAATACTGATCCTGTCATAATCGGTAACTTATATATGATGCAGGCAGCATGTATTTCAGACTCTTGTTGTTCTCCTATACAGCCCAAATGTTAAGGTGTTTTAAGAGAAGTAAATGGTCATTTCACAATTTAGCAGAAGCAGAAATGTTTTGATAGGGTATGAGTGTTTCGGTGTTTCATAAATTCTGTCTCACTGTTAAAAGATAAAATGTTTGAAAACCAGAAAGTGCAACTGACTGTAAAAAAATGGATGGTATTGACTAGTGTACTAAGTTTTCTAATCTGACTGAAATTCAAAGTCATTGGGGAAGAGGATGAGGCAGAGACTGTTGGTAGCTTTATTTATACATGAGCTGCATATTAAAACCAGGGCTCTGGTTTCCTGATGATATCTTAAGAATGATGATTGTATTGCTGATCCTTTTTTGTTTATGGCTCTAACTTTCAGTTTTTAGCTCTAAACAAGAGCACTATTTTAATATGTTACAAAATACTCATGAAGATTTACAGAAATCTTTATGAGCAACCAAATAACCTGTGTGCATGAGACTATGAACAGTTAAAGTATAAGGTAGAGGTTGTGATTCTCCCCCCTCTTTCCATAGACACAATAAAATTTCCAGCTACAGTGAGAAGCAGATAAAAAAAGGTTTTAGTGAATATATTATCTGATAAGAACTGAGTTTTCCGTTCATAGAGTGTTTTCAATATTATTCTGATTTAAAATATTAGTTGTGTTCTGTACAGATGCCTGGAATAAATTGCCTAAAGCGATTTCAATTAGGTATTGATTGTTTACTTCAGCCAATAAGTATTAAATATTTAAGGTTTCTGATAAATCATTGAAACATCAGGTATTGTTTCCTTTCCCTCACTGGGTCACTCTAGCCTTTAAGTATAATCATTATTTGCCTTTAGTTATTCTATCTGCATAGAGGTAGTGCAGTTTCTGAGGATCATTTGAAGTATAAAATTAGTCTTGTCAAACAGATGTTAGCAATGCAATTAATGCTCATGACAACTAATTGTCAGCATTTCACTAATCATTTCAGAAAAGCAAGTACGCTTTTTTGATTGTATAAAGAAGAATGTGTTGTTTTGGTGGTTTTTTTTTCTTTAACAGTCCAATCCTTTTGGTTAAAGAACAGAAAAAAGTAAAGCAGGTCTAATTCTAATCTTATTTTGTATTCCTAAAATGTCCTGTTTGAAGACAGAACCCAAACTGAGAATGACGAAAATCTGTGTGTTCCAGCTATGAGGAAAGATAGTCGGAGAGACCAAAGTGAAATTTCATGCTCTTTTGTTAGCATGCAGCCAAAATCAAACTGTCCAGTCAGATCCCAGAACACTGCATGTCCACAGAGCACAGTGAGGTGTCAAGCTGAAATGCTAAGTTAAGTGCCCAGAAGTGAGATATTGCTATCAGTGCAATGCTGGTACAGCTGCATAAGGCTGGCTACATTGCCTCCAGCTCTCCAACTATCTCATTCGAAGCTGTATCTGGCCATGGTGTGACAATATGTTAAACTGTCTGCCTGGCTTCTGGTGACAGATCAAAAATAGCGTGGCTAAATGATGCAAAGTGCCAGTCCACATCACTTCTATTCTGCCATTTCAGATATGTTCAAACACCCTGATGAATTAAGTTTTTATCAGCAACTTCATGCCAGAACAAGCTTTGTCTGTTCTCCTGCATGGAAGTAAAAACCATAAATGTTGGCATAGGTTTGATATCATGTATTCTGGTTAATTTGACAAAATAAAAGTGTTTGACCAAGCCCATCTAGATCAAATTGGTTCTTAATTTCTTCTAGTAGGTCTGATGGAGGACATATGACCTAAGGATGTCTGAACAGATATTTAATGTGTAATATAGACATACAGAAAACAACAACAACAAAAACCAAAACCACAGAGATCTGCACATTTCCTTCCTTACTTGGAATCCAGTGGATTGCTTACAACTGCCCTCTATTGCTATTACATATATCTGGAAAGACAAACTGTGATTGCACTAAGCTGATCAATGACTGACATTACTGATAAGAGAATAATAAACATAAGTGTTTATGACAGCCTCTAAATTACCAACATCTGGGATTTTTCCCAACACACGGTATTTAATGCTTTGAATTCACTACCTTGAAAAAAAACAAGTAAAGATGAAACAATCTCATGTTTCATTACATCCTCTACCCTAATGTATTTACATGTATTTATATAAAATATCATATATCTCATATCCATACATAACTAAGTGTATCTATAATATCTATTTTAATCTAAGCTTTATGGTTTTGGAGAAAGTTTACAAGCATCGTTTCAGACAATCCTGAAAAGTTAAAACTGGGAGGAAAAACAGAACAAAAATGTTTTGTTCTTCTCTCCCACCACCTTAAATCCTCATGATTTAACAGGTCATTGAACACTTGGTCTTGGCAGCTGTCATAACCCACCGTTTTGCATTTACTCTTATAAAAAGTTCAATCAATTATGAATAGTGAACAAATTATTAAAAAATGCATAGTCTTTCCATGAATGATACACAAGAGCTAAATTTGTCAGATAAACTGTTCCTAAAAATATTTGGCTTGGCTCTAAGCAAAAAACAGCCATAATGAAAAGTAGACTGTAGTTTTGCTTTTTTCTTTGTTTTACTGAAATATTATTAGAAATATAGTTAGAATTTTAGAGCTTTTTTGGCAAGTATCCCTTGACATCTTGAGGATTTCATTTATCGTGTGTGGAGTTAGTAGGCTGGAAAGGAGAGATAAATGCATGTAGTCAGACCACGGCACTTACAATCCTTAAAGTGAGGTTTCACCCTGTTAACTGGATGCATTAAACCAAAAATAAAAATAAATAAATAAATAAATCAGGAATTGGGGTTTCTTGTTTATCGTCTCTCAATGATTTCCATATTACATCTGCTCAGTTCTCAGTTTAAATGTAAAAAAGCTGTGGTATTTCCCTCTAACTGTTCCATTCTCAAACTCATCCTAGACTGAAAGTGAAGCTGGGTTTTCTCTGGCTCACACGTCTCCTACAAAGACCCTGCAATCTGACTGTTGTTAGGAATTTGGTTGATGATGTGCCAGCTGGAACCAAGCCTGGTTCATTCCCTGAGAGCTGCATTGGTTCTAAAGTGCAACAAAAGGCACAAGTAACAGCAATTTGCTCTAGCAAAGAGGCTGAGCACATCAACAGATAAAGTAGCATATGTCTCAGAAGACCTTTGTTACCTTCGTGACTCTGCTGCTCTAGATTGCTTAGTCACCTTGGACAAATCACTCCATTTGCCCTTGCTGCCATTCCTACATCCAAAAAAAGAAATAGCCTGTCAAGTAGATGACCTAAAATAGGGCAGGGACTGCATAATAATTACTTCATGTAAAGGTAGTCAGGAAAGGGACAACTATGGGAAGCCTAGTTTTCTTTTAAATTAAAAAACATGACTAAATATATTTAAGAATAGAATAAATCTGAATGTATTTTCTCGTAAATTACACACTAACTGTCCCTGGGAGAAAAGGAGTACCTAAATAGCCTGGCTGTTTTGAAGCACTAGTTTTCTGTTTACTTTTGTTTTCAACATTCTGCTGATCTTCTGTAAGTTTCCAGTACTTCTGTCAGGGACTACACTTAAACCCTACTTACCAATTTGTTATGCTGTTGAAGGTTTTATCGTAAAAAAAAAGTAATCTGTATGAAGATTTTACCAACTTACTTTTAAAAGAAGAAGGTATTGAAAATGACTGGAGAGAGAATAAAACCAAATCCTTGGTTTTATGTAAATGCAATGCATTCTTACATATACAAAATATTACAAAGAGCTATTTTTGCTAGTAATAAACTCTTTCTTTCCTTTCTTAATCATACTCTTTCACTTCTAATTTCTTACCAGCTCATCAGAAACTATTTATTCAGAGGCTATAAAATTATAATAGAATCATAGAATCATAGAACCATAGAACCATACCACCGTAGAATCATAGAATAGTTTGGGTTGGAAAGGACCTTTAATGGTCATCAAGTCCAACCCTCTGCAATGAACAGGGACATCTGCAACCAAATCAGGTTGCTCAGAGCCCCGTCCAACCTGACCTTGAATACTTCCAGTGATGGGACATCTACCACCTCTGTAGGCAACATTTTCCAGTGTTTCACCACCCTCATTGGGAAAAATTTCTTCCTTATATCTAGTCTAAATCTGCCCTCTTTCAGTTTAAAACCATTACCCCTTGTCCTCTTGCTACAGGCCCTGCTAAAAAGTCTGTCCCCATTTTTCTTATAGGCCTCCTTTAGGTACTGTAAGGCTACAATAAAGTCTCCCCAGAGCCTTCTCTTCTCCAGGCTGAACAACCCCAACTCTCCTTTCCTTTTCTGGCTGACATACCTGTAGAAGCCCTTCTTATTATTCTTTGCATCCCTTGCCATGTTCTGCTCCAGCCACACCTTGGCCCGCCTGACCCCATGCCTACACAACCGGGCAGTGTCCCTGTACTCTTCCCAGGACACCTGTCCCTGCTTCCACTGCCTGTGCATTTCTTTCTTGCCCTTTAGTTTACCCAGCAGGTCTCAACTCAGTCATGCCAGTCTCTGGCCTTCCTTTCCTGATTTCTTACACCTGGGAATCATGAGCTCTTGCGTTCTATGGAAAACATCTTCAAAGGTCTCCCAGCTCTGTTCTGCTCCCTTGTCCCTGAGGGCAATTTGCCCAGGGGTGTCCTGTTGACTAACTCCTTGAAGAGCTGGAAGTTTGCTTTCCTAAAATTCAGGGTCCTGACTTTACTCCTTGCCTACCCCATATCCTCAGGACTGCAAACTCCCCCAGTGCATGATCACTACAGCTCAGGCTGCCTCCAATCTTGGCATCACTAATTAGCTCATTTGTGTTGGTGACCAACAGGTCCAGTATGGCATCCCCTCTGGTAGGGCTGCCTATTACTTGGCTTAAGACGTTATCCTCTATATACTCCAGGAGTCTCCTGGATTGCCTGTAGCTCACCATGCTACTTTTCCAGTAGATGTCAAGGTGGTTGAAGTCCCCCAGCAGGACGACAGCCTGCGAGCATGATGCCTCCTGTAGCTGGAGTAAGAAGACTTCAACAATAGACCCCTTTGATCAGGCAGCCTGTAGTACACTCCAATCACAAGGTTCCCTTTGCTGCCTTTGTCCCTGATCCTTACCCATAAGCTTTTGACCTGCTCGTGGCTATTCTTCAGAGACAGCTCTTCACACTCTATCCATTTCTTGACATAGAGGGGAATGTCTCTGCCCTTCCTTCCTCGCCCGTCCCTTCTGAACAACCCGTAGCCATTGATAGCCACACTCTAGCTGTGGGATTCATCCCACCAAGTTTCAGTAATGGCAACCAGGTCATAGCTTTCTAGCAGCATGGTGGCTTCCAACTCCTCCTGTTTGTTGCCCATGCTGCATGCATTAATATAGAGGCACTTCAGCTGGGTTGTCAGACATGTCACCCTCTTAGAGGAACTCCCTTTAGTTTGAGATCATTCTCTGGTGCAAAAGGGTGAGGGGCCTCAGTAGCACCCCATCCCTCTAACCTTGGCGTGGGTAAGCCTGATGTTATCCCCCTCTCTCTTCGAGTCTAATTTAAAGCTCTGTCTATAAGCCCTGCTAGCTTGTCTGCAAAGACCCTTTTGCGAATGGTGAATGCCATTTGATGCCAGCAAGCCTGGTGCTGTGTAGGCCATCCCATTATCAAGAAACCCACCAAAATTGTGGGGGTGGCACCAGTCATGGAGCCATGCATTAATAGACTGGGCCCATCTGTTTCTTCCTATGTCACTGCCCGCAACTGGAAGCGGGAAAGAAAAAATAACCTGTGCTCCAGATTCCCTTACCGATTGTCCCAAGGCCCTGAAGTCTTTTTTGACTGCCCTTGGACTATGTGTTGCAGTTTCATCACCACCCACATGGAAGAGCAGTAGTGAGTAATAGTCTGAGGGCTGCACCAGGCTAGGAAGTTTCCTAGCGATGTCTTTAACCTGGGCCCCAGGGAGGCAGCGGAATTCCCTAAGAGGGAAAATCTGTCCGGCATATTAGACCTTCAGTTTCCCTCAGAAGAGAGTCGCTCACAACTATAACACATCTTTCCTTCTTCATGGGAGTGGTCGTGATACGGGGGGTAGGCCTTTCTGACCTTGTCAAAACCTCTGGTGTAGCTGGACTGTTTTCCACACCATCCATGGACTGGCCTTCCACATCCAGAGCCTCATACCTGTTGTAAGGAGGCACCTGGGGAGGCTAGGTGGGCAAGGAGGGGATTTGCCTGTCACCCTCAACACTGACTTACCTCCATTTGCTCCTTTCTTTTAAGCTACTCTCTTCAGCCTTATGGAGGGAGGATACAGGACCCCCTTGGTCTTGGTTTTTTTCTGGTAGCTGTTCCTGTTTCTGTCTCAGGGAGCACAGAGCATGGTTCCACAAGTCCATCTCTTTCTCGGACTCCCTAATTATAATCCATTTTAATTATCCCTTGTAAAAAGATTAAAACGATAAAAGTTTATTCATACTCCCCATTAATGTCTTGATAAAAAAGGGTAAAAAAAGATAGCTATGAATCCTTTAGAGGCTATTCTGTGACATAGTGGTTGCAAAGATATTGCATAATAGCAAATAGCCTATATTACTATGAAAGCAACAGAGATATTGTTACAAGGGCCATTCTATACCATTCTTGCTCTTCTGTGCCTGTCATGTTCTCAGTAACTATCATGTACAACACATGGAGGAAACTTAAACTACGGTGATAATATATGAAAGGAAGTGTCTGCTGGTGTTCAAAATTGACTCAAACATGTCTTTACTCCAAGTAGGCAGATGTGTAAGTGCCTGTGTGCATGCCAGTGCATTGAAAAGTCAGCATTTCTAAAGAAACTAGTGTATTTGACAGAAGTTTAAGCTAGGCTTGTGTGTGAGAAAAGTGGAAAATACTCATGATTCCTTGTAAAGTATATCTACACTGAAAAAAAAAAAAGGCCATCAGTCCCTGAGCTAAAAGAGATGTGGCTGACAAGCCTATATGGCTCAAGGAATGCAGCTCCTTCTGGGACTAAACACAGATCTAGAAACAATACAGCATCACCTGAACAAAATGTATCTGACCTAAAACATCCTGCCTTTGCAGGGCAACTATGCTACTCATCCATGTAACTCATTCATCCACAGCTGACATTCCAGCCACAGGGGAGGTACATACATACCCATTTCTGCATTTCCTTAAGTAGTCCAGGCAGAACCATCTCCGATCACCCTGCACGTGTAGGCACAACCTTAGAAAAAAGTTGCCAAATCCCTTGCAATTCATGGAGCTGTGTGAAATATTTGGAAGCTTGCACTGGAATGGTTGCACCCTCTGATTAAGCCTTTGTTTCTACTATATTGCTGTGTAATACCACTGAAAAGGTGGTATTCACCCCTGCAGGAGTGAAGTAGGGTGTAGCAGAATGCAAATTGTCCTTTCAGGCCAAGAGCAGGAGCAGCAACCAGGAACCACTGCAGGCCTTTTACTTCAGTTGCACAGGAGTCAATTCTAAAAATGAAAATTAGCATACACAAAACTGCTTGTAATAATGAAACATAAGGAAATGAATCTATTAAAAATCATATCTGAAGAATTAAAATGAAATATTTCAATAGGCCCCCAGTATAAGTTTTAGAGTAATTAAATTGTATTTGTTCAGTCAGGCTGAATTCACAGGATGACTAACAGCACATACTCACTATTAGCATAGCAGTTTAAATAACTGAAACTGTCGTACATTTTCTGCTGTCCTTTTTCAGTGTAAGCAATATGGCTTACAAAAGATTTATACTAAGATATTAGTTCTGTTATTGCAAAACTAAACATTGCAGTATTACGTATTTTAAACAAAGTAGATTCCTTATAATGACTTTCAGCCTTTTATCATTATTTCCAGCATGTCAGAGGGTCAGAAACAGAAATACACTCTGGGGGCAATCAGGCACAAACATGGCATTTGTTCTTCAGCTAAATACAATCTCTGCTGCCTCCTTGTTACCTCTGAGATATAAATCCTCATGAGACTTCAGTCAGATGAAGTAATGTTCCAAGTCAATCTAGTGGGATGCTTGTTCTGATTATCCTGATTCATCTTCAGTGCAAGCTGCTGATATATGCATGTAATAATATACCAGTGGGGAGCATTGAAGAAAATCTGGCTTTTATATAATTAGACATTGCTATAAAGAACTACAGAGTTATATAATCATCCTAGTAGACACAAACCAAGCTTTCCTTTGTGTGCTGCTGAAGCACGGATAATTTGTTATCCACTGTGTTCAGCTGATTTATTCCTTTGTTTTGCTGATTATATATAAAGATATCAGTAATCAAAGCCTATAGAATTCAAACAACTATGACAAGATTTGAAGGTATTCAAGCACGTCTTTCTAGTGTAGGTGTAATTTATACTGTGAGAAGATTGGATTTGCTGGTATTATTTATTCTAGCTCCTTAGATGAAGAGAGCTATAGTAGCAGAAGTCATTTATGTGCTATAAATACCCTAATGAATATGCAGTTGCTCCCAGAAAAACATCTTGTAAGAGTTGTGACCCTAATCAGTATTATCATACTGGCAAGTGTTTCTAGTTTAAACATGGTCACAGTCTTAGTCACTACACTTGTTCCAGAAAAATACAGTTTTTACGGGAAAATGTGCACCCACCCTGTAGATTCCCAATAGTAAGGGTATAAAAACTCCTGAATAATTATGAGAGATTACTCAAAAAAACCTTTATGCTTAGAAGAGGTCAGGTTCCCTGCTAAGTAGGTCTGAGAAACTGAAAACCTTCAAGAAATAATGAATAAAAGATGCTTCCCTGAAAAACTGAAATGTTTTTCATGAGATTTTCATCCCTGTAGATGGTGAGGAATAGGCATCAAACATTATTACTCTCTAAGAGAAAATCTCCATTTAGGACCTGTGTATCTGCAGAGAGATGCATTCAAACAGCTGCCAGTGTTTTGAATCACAAAAGAAATGTATCCCAATAGGAGAAATTTTACATACCTGCCTCCCATTGATTCCAATATCATGAAACAGTTTCCACACTCAATAAATATTTTCACTGTTGTAAAGATCATCACAGCACTATTCAATTTATCCTGACTTAGCTAATCACCAGCTGGTTCTCCTCTATGCCAACATCTAATGGAGTGCAAATATGGGCAGGATTTAATGGCATAATAAATAACCACAGCTAGAAGAGTAGTCCTCCCCACGACTAACCTGCAGTGTCCAGTGTAGAGAGTGTGTCTCATCTGCATTTACTTAGAGGGTAAATTTGTTAAAAGTCAGTCACTATTAATATTGTAACAATGAAAACAGAAAACTAATTGCCTTTTTCTTTCTCCCTTTTTTTGATCTGTGTTGCCTTCTTCAGCAGTCATCTGCCTTGATCTGTTCTTTGGTAGCACATATCAGGAGATTTTCCTACTGATATGCTACCATCCAGCTAGAGGCTGCCAAGAGGGCATTAATGATCATTTAGGTTAGTGAGGAAATGCATAGTCACATTTGACCACTGAGAATGTAGTGAGCTATAAAAGTAGAATGAATTAAAAATAAAAAACTTCTTTTCCCTACCCCACCCACTGCATTTTGTATTCCATAGTTGAAATATTTATGTTGCCGTGTATCAGCTGGGTTCTTCTTTGGACTTGGGTACCTAATAGTCTTTCAGCTCTTAAGCACCTACAATCTTATTGCATTATTTTCCTCCATTTAATGCAAACAGAATAACCACTTACCCCTCTTGATGACAGAACACTATAAAATGACCACCGGTGATGAGAGAGAGCATATTGGATTTCACAGGAATGATTGATCAACACTGCTTCTTAATTGGCTCTAGTAGCTATTTATCATCACTTACAGAAGATCTAAAATCAACGGAGATTTTTATGAAACATACAGATGTGTCAAATGAACACATGCATGCAGTATAATAAGAGTTATGATAACACTAATAAGCCTATTGCAAAGGGCTGTGCAGCAAACTCCCTTTAGGAATTATCAGATACATCATAAGACCTGATAGAAAATCCATAGGGGAATAGTCAGTTTTACTAATTATTTTTTTTTCTTTTTCTTTGTAGATACCATGTCAGACTCCAACTGACAAATACTTTAAGTAGCAAAAAGGATGCAGCAACAATATGGGAAGAAAATCTACTTTGCAATATCCTTTAGCTTTCAAGTAAACAAAGATGGAGAGTGATTAAAAAAACCCTTATTTTGATGGTTTCTGCCTGATCACACAGAACAGCTGAGAACAGAAATAGGGAAAAGATTAAAGACATGGAAATTAAGGATTTCCAGTTAGGGATTTGCAGATTATAGCTCTGTACCAAAAACATATCTGTGTACTCATGTAAGCAAACCAAAAGGACACATATACCTACCTGTCTGTGTGTTGATGGAGTTTATTCAATCTGAAACCATAAATACTTGTTTGTGCTCTAACACTTTGTAAAAATGAGATGTGAGCTCTTCATGTTCAATTTCATTTCATGTTTTTGTAATGTAACATAAAATGGTAACTTTGCCAATTCTATACAGAACCAAAACCTGTCTACTGACATCAGCAAGAGACTTCAGGAGGAGCAAGAATTTTTTCCCATTGTCAAAAAATACATGTCAAATTACTCTCAATTGTGAATGTGTAAATGTGTCAACAATCAATAAAAAAATATGGCAAACATTCATGAAACATTGTTCATTTATTCTTACAATTGTAGTTTAGATTTCTTTCTATCATACCTTAGAATGTACAACCTTACCATAAAAATACTGCAGGATATTTTATAAAAGAATCTAGAGATGTGTCTATGCTGTAGTGCTCTTTTTTAATTTAACTTTTTTTTAAGATATCTGAGGAAATCTTCACTTACAAAAGAGGAGAACACACTGTTTGTCGGGAAAATAATTTTCAAAACAATTGTGTTACATACTTTTAACCTAAGACAGCAAAATAGCACAGAGTTGCAAGGTTTCATTTCAAGACGTGAACCCCGCAATGATCTTTAGTTCATGCCATAGAATATGTAAAAGGTAGGAATTCTTACAGACAATTTAATCCTGGCTGAGTCATATAGGTGTGAAAAGATATATGACTAGCTCAATTAAATAATAAAGATGTAGAGGTATCAGCTTTCATATGTTTATACATCGTTGTGTACACATAAGGAGTGCAAAACTTTTCTCAGCTAAGCTAAGCATCCAGATTTGATGTGTTTATACATTTTATGGTGGAAAACACTACGCTTAGATATAAAAGCCTCAAATCATCACAACCTCCAACAGTCTTGCAAAGTTCAGGAATATTTGGACAAAAACCATGAAGATATACCTACACCCAGTAAATGTTTATGTCATCGTTCATACCTGATTTATTCTACACTCAAAAATGAATTTTATTTTCTTTATTTGGAAACTATTATTAGTTAATATTTATTAATTAATGGAATATTAATTTTCATATAGTACATTTTCTTTATGAAATAATATTTTACGCATGTAGTATCTTTTACATCCATCAAGTAGCAAAGGGGAGCCTCCAGAAGGGAAGGGGAGCTGAGGGTGACAGCAAAGCCTCCCTGACAAGGAACACAATCCCACCGTACCCAAACAAGTAGAGCAGAGTAGGTCTGGTGATGAATACCAGGGCTGGCCACTGCCCAGCTGGGCAGGCAGGTCCATAGTGAGGGTGCAGGTCCCAGGTCAAGCCAGGGAGCCAGTTCAGCGAGGACAGGTCAGGGCCGGGGAAGTGCAAGGCACAGGCCCAGCTGTGATGTAACTCAGGCGGGGACCAAGGGTGTAAATCATTGTTCAAGCAAGGGGAGGCTCATCTCATCTCTTCTCACTATTTTGTTTTCCCAGCGGTCGGATCCAAGGATGCATGGCTGCACCACATCAAAGCAAACTTTGAAAAGGGTCAGATGAATCCCTGAGAGGGCTGTTATCAGGCTGCAAAAGACAAATACAAAGAAAAATATTTCAGGGCAGCTAGATCCTGCTGCACTGAGGGCCCTGAGAAAAAGCATGGCCTAGAGAGAAAAAGCAAGAAAATTGTTTCAAGTTTCTCTGTGATATCCTAGCAACTGTCCAAACTGGCAACTGTAAGCAACTTGTTTGGATGAAGGATATTTATTAAAACCAGTGTGTGACTTCTCATTGAGTCTAGGACATTTTGAATCATAGAATTTGACTTCTGGGGAAAAAAAGCCCTGCAGATTTCTAGCTAAATATTCCCCATGGGCAGTTTCCACGATGTGCTAGTCTTGTGCTGTGCGAGAAGTATACTTCTGTCATCTTCTACCGCTTCTCTCTGCTGATTACGTTTCCTGACTGGAGCATACCTCCCACCACACAGCTGCTGTGTTTGCTGAACTGCTGCAGGCTGCCGCAGCCATCTCCAGCCATGATGCTTTCGCAAAAATGTTAGTTTTCGGTAAAAACCGGCGTACAGAAGACACCATATATGGACAACTATAGCTGTCATGAGAAATGACAGTAAAACTTCCTAATGAAGTTGTTGTCTGAGAAGCAGGCCTTTGTTTTTACAGTTGTGAGCAGATAAGAAACATTTTTATTACACAGATATTTTTTAAACAGGTCTTAATTCCCCTCATAAAACTTCTTTCTTCTCCCTCAGTTACACAAACATGACATGCACGTGTCTCACCTATTTAAAGACCACTTTCCATCAGAAGACATTTTATGAGCCCATTTATCAGGTGATTCTAAAAATAAATAATAACTTATTTAATTTCAGCCTGTTATTATAGCCAAAGTTTTTGCCTCTGTCCAGAACATGACAGAACAGGGTTAGCAACAGTATACCTGGGGCTGGGCAGCACTCTGGCTATTCCTGTGCCAGGGAAGAAAATCACAGTAGATGAGCATAGTGTGTAGATGTACAGCCTCCACAGCCAACCTGGTAAATATTTGAGGGACCTGTCAAGCTTTGCCCTTGCAACAGTATTGCCCGCTTGTGAAAATTTTTAAGGATATAAAGAAGAATGGATCAAGCAGTGGTTTGTAAAGCACAGAAGAGTGAGAAAAAGCTAGCTGTGCTGCATCCTCTGGTGTGGCTTACGTGGGTACGTAAATGCAGTCAGACCCAGACCTGATGAGATGCAACCCAGAGTCCTGAGGCAATTGGCTGATGTCTGGGTGAAACCAAGCCTCTGAATTATTAAGTGTTTTCATCTCTGTACTTTAGAGAATTATATTCCAACTGGGCTTGTCATTATAGAACAGCTAAATCCTAGATTTAACTTTGATTTAGTCTCTCATACAGGGGTTAATTTCCTGTTAAAGTTCCTTTAACCGGATGACACTGTTTCCATCTTCTCTTTTTAGTTCCTTGAATTTTGTGTTGAATATTTTTCAGAATTCAGATAATAAAGAGGAATAAATCAAGCTGTCACCTTGCTGAATGAGACTGACAAGACTCATCAAGATAATGACTGAGTATGGTAGGCTATATACAGCTCAATTTCTGATTTCTTTAATTCTGACATTAATATTAATCACTTAGCTGTTGTCAAAATTCAGGGTTAATTACAAGAGGAAGAGAACATTACCTTGGTAGTGCACACACACTATTAGGTAAGCTGGGTTCAGTTTCAAAATAGCTTTAAATTATCCTTTGGAAGAGGCCATAAACACTGAAGGAATTAAGATACTAGAATTATGTACCTTTTTTTTCACATGGGGTCAGAGTCGTGACTACATCAGCTATGGTTAATATTAACCAAGCTTCTCCTAGAACACTGTTTTAATTTGATGAACTTGAACTACTCAAGTTCAGATGTTTCTGAGAACAAGATCAGAGAAGAAAAATGTATTGTTTTGCCCTTACTGAAAATGTCAATACAATTGTTTTGTGAAGATATTGTACCATCTCTCTGTTTCAGAGCATGAACTGTAATTCCAGTCATAATAAGACTTCTCCTAGTGAAAATAAAATAAAATTTGGATCAATTGCATATCTCTGAAAACTTTTTTTTTTTCACATTTTCAATATAAATGCATAGAATTTGATAGCTGAATTCCCAAAACCAGCATTTACATTTTTCTAAAGGTCCATTCCAGGGGAGAAGGTACCAAACAGAAATATATAAAAAATTCTTCCTCTTAATTTCAAGAGACCATTATGGCTTCAGAAAGAGAAGATGTGAGCTCTGAATGTAAGTAAAGTTTTGTACTATAATGCAAAGAAATATGACATATTAAGAGATTTAAGTCAAGGTTCCACAGGTAAGCATAACTATGGAGTTAACTGTCTTAAGGATTAATGATTACTGAATTATAATTTTGTTTCTGTAATGTCTTTGTTTACTTGGTTATGCTCATTTTAATACAGTAATATATCACCAACATGCTATATATACACAAACATATGTATATTAAGATTGTTATTATTGGTGGCAAAATATAAGACAAGAATATCTTATTGTCAGTGAGAAAAACAGCTGCCTAATCTGTACAAACAAAAGAATGAGTTGAAAAGAAGTTAAGAGGAAGAAAGAAAATTTAATTTGATTCTGTAATCTTTTCTTGTGGAAGTTTCTCTGGGAAATTAAAAGCAATTTTCATTTTTTTTACTACAATATCAGTCACATAACTTTGACCACGGTTCCATTGTTTTGCCAGCTACAGATACTGCAAGAGAACATAGCAATGAATTGGATTTTAGTCTCCTAGTTAAAAAGAGATATTCCAATAGCCTGAAAATTAGGACCACCAATAGAAAAAGCAGGTGATTCCCTTTAATTTTTACTGTTTCACCGAAATTTTCTTTAGATTTAAAAGTGCTTGCATTTTTCACCTATGTACTCTTTTAAGCCTCTACTTCTCTCTTGCTTCACTCTAGCCAAACTTTCAGACAGACATAATTTTATAAAATGTTTGGTTTTATTTTTTCTTCTGTATGACCCAGTCAGCATGGGTTTGTGAAAGGCAGGTCCTGCTTGACTACATGATCTCTTTCTATGACAGGATGACCCACTTAGTGGAGGAGGGAAAGGCTGTGAATCTTGTCTGCCTACACTTTAGTAAAGCCTTTGGCACTGTTTCCTACAGTATTCTTAAGGAGAAACTGTCTGCTCAGGGCTTGGACAGGCATACTCTTTGCTGGGTAAAAAAGACTGGCTGGATAGCAGGGCCCAAAGAGTTGTGGTGAATGGAGTTAAATCCAGCTGGCGGTCAGTCACAAGTGGTGTTCCCCAGGGCTCAGTATTTGGTCCAATTCTGGTTAATATTTTTTCAATGATCTGGATGAGGGGATTGAGTGCATTCTCAGTAAATTTACAGATGACACAAATTGAGCAGGAGTGTTGATCTGCTTGAGAGTAGAAATGCTCTACAGAGGGATCTGGACAGGCTGGATCGATGGGCTGAGGCCAATTGTATGAGGTTCAACAATGCTAAGTGCTGGATCCTGCACTTGGGTCACAACAAGCCCACTACAGGCTTGCGGAGGAGCAGCTGGAGAGCTGTCTGGCGGAAAAGGACCTGGGAGTGTTCGTCGACATCCAACTGAATATAAGCCAGCAGTGTGCCCAGGTGGCCCAGAAGGCCAACAGCAGCCTGGCCTGTAGCAGCAATAGTGTGTGACCAGCAGGAGTAGGGAAGTGATTGTGCCCCAGTACTTGGCACTGGTGAGGCTGCATGTCAAATATTGTTTTCAGTTTTGGGCTCCTCACTACAAGACCGACATTGAGTTGCTGGAGCGTCTCCAAAGAAGGACAACGAAGCTGATGAGGGTCTGGAGAGCAAGTCTTATGAGGAGTGGCTGAGGGAACTGGGGGTATTTAGTCTGGAGAAGAGGAGGCTGAGAAGAGGAGACTTTATTGCTCTCTACAACTACCTGAAAAGAGGTTGTTGTGAGGGGAGTGTTGGTCTCTTCTCTCAAGTAACAAGTGATAGGACAAGAGGAAACAGCCTCAAGTTGCTCCAAGGGAAGATTAGATTGGATATTAGGAAAAATTTCTTTACCAGAAGGGTTGTCAAGCATTGGAACAGGCTTCTCAGGGAAGTGGTTGAGTCCCATCCCTGGAGGTATTTAAAAGACGTGTAGATGTGGTGCTCAGGGACATGGTTTACTGGTGGACTTGGCAGTGTTAGGTTTGAGGTTGGACTTGATGATCTTAAAGGTCTTTTCCAACCTAAACGATTCTGAGTCTACAATTCCATTAAATCTTTAAAAATTTTAGTATTTTGCTACATATTAAAAATCTTTCATTCTTTTTCACTTTTCTTTCACTTTTTCACTTCTATAATCAATTAATCATTTTGTTATTTTACTCTCACTCTGTAGTTATTCTGCTAGATATAACAATTCATTAAAATGTTTCCTTGCTGTTTCATTTCTTAAAAGTGCCACAATAGAATCAATGCATGAGAGGTATTTGAAATTCCATTTAGAACAGTAATACCCCACTAGGGTGAGATATCCATTTACCAGATAATACCCCACTAGGATAGGATATCCATTTACCAGAAAAAATGGTGATTCATTCTGTTTCATTTCCTTTATATTTTCTAGTCTTTTCTTTCTTTTGCTTTCTTTTGGAATATAAATCCTTAATATCTGCACAGAATGTACAATTAATAGGACACATGAATTTTGTCACAGCAGGACCTATGCCTATTTAGAATTTTGAACATATGTCTGAACAGTGTGATATTAATTGGAAAACCTTATTTTGTGTGGTTTAATTTTCCACATATCCTACCCAAAGCATTTCCGAGGTTTGACATTAAAGTGTGTGGTTACTGATGAAATGGTCTTCCCTTGAACTTTCATCAGAAGATTTTATAAGAATGAGAAGTTAATTATCCAGCACTTCATTTTTCTTGTCCGGTAAATGTGAAAGAATGTGAGGACTGTGAGCTGAATGACTGGATGATTTGAATAAGGTTTATTAGGAACTACAGAAATATCTGTTCTTTCGCATTCATCTTTAGTTGCCCCTCATAAGAACAAAATGTTTCTTGTCATGCATGAGACAAAACTTGTCCCTCATGAGACTGTGTAATGGCTAGACAATCTTCTGTCTTCTATTTGCAGACATGCAAGCTACATTAGAAATTACTGTGGGCAAATTTACGTGGCCATATATTTTGCTGAAAAAAATTTTATCTGTCATCACTATGCCAACAATACCCATGATGTGGACTCAGTTACATCAGCAGTAAAGAAGCTTTAATATACTAATTTCTGTTGTTGATAGTGACAATGAAGAGAAGATGAAAGAAAAATCCTTTTGTCGTCTGATGTTTTCTCTATGTTGGTGGTAGACTCCACTGTAACAGCAGTTTCTGCAGTGTAGATAATCCCCAGAGAAGCTTTTCTTAGCCTCATGCATAGACACATTAATTGTATTAATTAAACCATTGATTTTAAGCTTATATGTTAAGTATTATGTGCCTTGATACACAGTTCTGTAATAATGAATTTTAAATATATGACATTAAGACTACTAGTCAGGCAGTCAGACAGCTCTTTCAAGTGAATATAATTCACTGGTAATTTTACTTTAAAAAAAAATCTAACAGGATGTCAGCTGACAAAAGAGAGGGAAGAAGCATAGACAGCCATCATTTGTATTATCTGTACTACCTGGCGGGAACCACCTACACAAGTGCAATAGGATGGCAGTTGAGGGCTGTCTTTGGGTTTCACCAAAATGCCACCTCATGCAGCTGTTTATCTGTCATTCACTTAATCCATATAATTTCTATAAAGTCATTATTTAATTTACATAATTAAATTTAAACATTATTTAATTTACAGTATATATATTAATTTCTTATTATAATTACATCACACCTAGGAATAATTTGATCAAATGTAGGGATCTACAGTGTAAAACCTTTAGGACACAATTCATCTGATGAACTTCGGATGTCAAGTTTCACAAATAACCAGATGACTTAAAGTACGTTTATCACTTCATTGCCTATAGTGCAAGTCTTGAGTATTCAGCCTTGAAATAGATCATTTACACCACAGACAAGCACTGGGATTTATCTCACTTATTGTGGGTTTCTCACATGAATATTTCTACATCTGAAATTTTCCTCTTAGACATTTTTTACAGTCTATGGAGATGTTGTCAGTGCACTCAACTTAATCTACAGTGCAATGAATCTTATTCTATAGTAGATGCTTATATTTAAACAAACTTAGCCTTAAACTAAAATATAGATGTCTAAAACTAGGTGAGATAAATCCCATCAGGGGCTCAAATAATTTTACAACCATATAGAACATTACATCAGGACATAGGGTAATCAGTCCTCTTATATTTGAAATATGTGTAAGAAAAGTTTCCTCATTTCAATGACTAGCAGTTGTGCTCTGGTAAGGAACAGATGTCCAGTTAACACAAAAACTCTTTCAAAGCTTTTCAAATTACATGAGAACTTCATTTTGTTTTTAACTAATAAGCATTCCTACCTGTCACTTTGAATTTGCTAAAATCCTTTGCTGAGGCAAGTTTGTTTGTGCTGCAAAGAAAAAGAGTGAGAGACTGGAGAATAGATTTATTTTCCTGGTTAAAACAAAAATATTTTCTTAGAACTGTAATCAAAAGAAGGTGAGATCATTTGATAAATACTTTTCTACTAAATTGATGGAAATATTTATATACTAGTTTATCAACTTTTAACAATAGAAGCAAATGTCATTTAAAGGAAGCTAAAGCATAGGTTCAACTAAGACTTTTAAAATGCACTTTATTCCACTGAGGGACAATATAAAGTTGAAAGCATTGGCAGATCATTTATGATACACAGATTTTTTTCTCCTATACTGACAACTGAGCTGACCCAAAAAAACGGGTGAACTATCTTAAAAACTATTCCATGATAGGAATGGCTAGTTCAGGCTGGCTGATAGTTTCAATGAGGGAATATTTATTCAAAGATTTTTTTTGTTGTTGGAACATCTCTTTTTCAGTGAATGTTCATGGAAAATAGGAGATTCACTGTTAACATAGCTAGTGTAATTGGTATTCTGAATGACAGCTTCATTTTCGTTTTGTAAGCTAGGAAATACATAGCATTTCACTCTGGCCGACCTACCACATAGATGAATGGTCAAATCATTTATATGCTTGCTTGTGCTATTATTTTATATTCCCCATTGAAAATTTATTCTTGATTATTGATTAGATCAATGAAAGTGATCTTATTATCAAATGGTTAAGGCATTCACAGTAGGCATTTCAGGATCGACTACAAATTTATTGTAGAGAAGTAGAGTCAACCTACAATAGTTACAGGGATGAAACTTACAACTGAGTTATTAAAGTACTAATCTTCAAGCTATAAAAATTCTCTGTATCACTTGCAATGCCAGTGCCTAACTAGAAGGCTGTTCTTATGTATAGCTCATGCATTTGTTTAAATTGCAGCAAGTTTTGTAATGAGGGAAAACCACTTCCCAGCCCACTCTTAGCCAAAACTTTAATGTTTTAATTTAGTGGGAAAAGTACTACACAAAGCCACAGGAGAGTTAACGCAAGCACATAAGAGCCCTAGGCTATATTCCTCCTACTTATGTGAATGCCTAGAAAATGAAGTATTCTAATAATTTTACTGGGTTTTATTTCAGTTTCTGAGCCTCACAGTATTATCACTTGCAAATATAGTGAGGATGCTCCCATGAGAAAGATCAGAAATTTCTCGTAGGAACCTACAACCCTTGGAGCAAAGATGATTTTTGCATTGAAATTAACTCATGGAAAATTGCATAGTTTTGTATGTTTTCAACAGAAGCATGAATGTCTTATAGACAAGAAAATCCCAGTTACCCAAAGTAACTCTGGAATATGTCCATTTGCACCTCACTCCATTTATATATTTCCATGGGTAAGCTAACAAACAGCTACTCTGCAGAGAGAACAGACCTGTTCTCATAGAAATACAATAAAGAAACCACTAGCATTAACAACAAATATATTGATTGAAACTTTCTTTATTTTCAGGCTTGGCTATGCAACATAACATTGCTTGCAGCTGCAACACTGGCCCAGCCCAGCCTTGTGGATGGGACTGCAAAATCACTTTTTTTCTGAGACGAATTTTCATGGAGGATAGAAAGTAGGAAACTAGTACACACTACTGGCCTTCGACAACCAGCCTGAAGGAGGCAGGAGCATAGCACTAATGCCAAAGGTGAACATCAGTGACCAAATGTTACAGCTTTGATTGGAGAAACATAACCTTTCTTCACATGTAGCAAGCATATAAGCTTGTCCACTTTTTTAATTTGTCATATTATTATCACTGAGCCCTTTATATCCCTTGACATAGCTTGTTAGTCATATCCCTGTGGAAATAATTAAGGTGCAGTGGGTGTCCTCCCTTGGATTTAGGAACAGCAGTCTGCCTTCTCTTTATGCAGCTTGTGTCTTTCCTTCTCTTCAAGGGAAAAGGGCAGTGTTTCCAAGCATATGCTATTCCTCTCAGTGAGTTCGACTTTAGGGTCAATAGTGCAATACAGTGCCATGAGGCACCAATAGCACAGATAGGATATTTGCTTAGAAACACACTTGTGAACGGTTGAGGAAATACCGCTAAACAGCCATGGAAGGAAGGAAACAAGAAAGGGTGGGAGGGAGGAGTGGAGGAAGAAAGGAAGAGTTTATCACAAACACAATATTTTTATATTCAGTAAAACATATTTTTTCATATATCTCAGAGAACCCAAAGTTATTTTTTGAGAAAAAACGTTTTTCTCCTCTATCATTCCAATTTTGTTTTTTAAGAAAAAATTCCACACAGGATATTTTTAGTGTCCTACTATCCATCTTAACCTTTAGAGATGCTTACACTCTCTTAGTGACCCCATTTAACTAGCTTTTTAACTCATGTCACCTCCTGCAAAAACCATCTGGTGGGTTCATTTGCACAGTAATAAATGTTGTCTCCCAGCCTGCAAGAGACTGATTGAAAGAGATTACCTCCCAACAGTGCTTGCTAACTATGATTGACATATCAATATGATACACGCTTATATTCTCAACCCTGTCCACCCCCAATTCCAGAGAGAAAGCCATTTCAGAGGCACTGAAAATTACTAATACAAATTCATTCTGTAAAGATTGCTATGAGTCTTCATGTGTCTCAACATTACCATTTTCCTTTCATTTGCCTTTCCCTGTTACGCTAGAAATCAGTATGTAATTGAGAAACTTGTATTATTCCCAAGCTTCCTCCATCTTAAAGGATATTTTAGCTGCCCTTCTAAAATGAGCAAAGCGAGGTTTTGTTGTTTGCAGTTTTGATTAATGCACCAAGTTTAAAATCCATCAAAGTGCTGATCAGTCAATAAATGAAATATGTGAGATAGGACAGTTACCCAATTCACTTTAGTATTGCTTGACAGATGACATCAACAAATAAGTCAAAAAGAACAAAGGTGCAGGGGCCTATTCAGTCCAAAGTCTGTGTAATATAATGACCATATTTTATTTGAGAAATTTACCTAAAACCATCACTGACATAGCCTTACGATGAATGGTAATCTTTCAAATTGCTCTTAAAGTAGCACAGCTTGTTTACTAGCTGGCAGCTACGCATAGTATTTGGGAAGTAGGATTAGTGATCTTGATGACAAATCCGTATTACATAAACTACCATCCCCACAGCCAGCACTCTGCACTTTCAGCTGAAACTTATTGGCAGTTTCAGCTCAAAGGCTGAAGCTGAGAAGGCTGCACTTCTGTCACATGTTTCTGCAAAGAGACCTCCTTGCTCATTACCAATTTCTGATCCTGAAAACACATTAACTGCCAGCAGCAGGGAAAAAAAAGTGCCTTGTAAAATGTTACAGGTGTAGTCGTGTGAGTCACAGTTAACATTTAAAACAGGCAGGATACATATGCAAGAGGACTTGGGGAATTCCCACTTCACTGCTCTTATGTTTATGTACAAATGGTAAGATCCAAAGTTCTCACTCAGTTACCACCTAATCCTAGAGACACTCCAGGTTTTTTCCCCTCTATTTAACCTCTCTCAGCACCTGAAAGCCACCCTGCCCAGGATGGCTGGCACTCTTGAAGCAATTACTAGTTTTCACAAGACCTCTGAAGGAGAAGCTACTGGTCCCATTGGTGTTTTGTTTTACCCAGTGGTACAGTGCATAGCAAATGCTTGCCCCAGACTAAAGGAGTGTGAGCTCATATCTGTTTCCCAGGAGGTTTCCCTCAGCTCTGTGCTAGAGGCTGCACAGGGCAGGAAGCACAGCAAGGTTTGAGTCCTCTGCTGGAACTATTCCTTTCTGCATAGAATAACTGGAGATCTGATAAGTCTTTCTTTGGAACATTCACTAACTTCACTACAAGCCCTGGTTCCTGTTTGAAGGAATATTTATGTGTTTTTTTCCAATCATTTCCATGTTTAATGGAAAATGCACAGTCCCTGAATCATGGCCTGGAAAGCTCCCCTCTAACTGAAAGGCCAACCCCCAACCACTCATGTATGCACTCTTGCCTATTTTTGTCCTTTCTCTCTGGTCTAATGAAGTATAGATTTTTGACACAGAGATTGAACAAAAAGAGAAGCAGTCCCCTTTTATCCATAGTCTAGTGGCCAGGCAACTCTCCTAGGGGGTGGGAATTTGAGTCTCCTCAGGCAGAAAAGGCACTGAGCTCAAGTGTGTCAGATAGGGAGAAAGTATTCAATCCAGTATCCAAAAAAGCTACATTCAAGAGAACAACAGAGCTTCCTTTTCTAGCTATACTTCAGCAGGGGTTCGGGGGGGTGGGGGATTGGAAACTAAATTTAAAAAATTAATGAAAAAAAAGAATGTCTTTCTCTTTACTTTGGCTCAGGTGACAATTTTCAGAACTTGAATTATGGTTACAGAATGGAAGAAGGTGGATAGATTTTCTCAAGACAATACCCCCCCCCAAAACAAAGAAACAAACAAACAAAAAGAGGGAGTGAAAATTTGAATTTAACCTGCTACTCTTTTTCTTTAGAGTAAAAAGTCTCAGAAAGAATGAATCATTACTCAGAATGTAGGAAAACCTGTGGTAAGGCAACATTTTGTTCAGTGGGAGTCTATTTCATCAATAGGCCAGAGGAGATCAAGTAGATGTTGACCCAGCTGCCACTGAGGCCTGCAAGTTCTTTGAATATTCCCTGCAATTACACAAAGCTCATCTGAGAAGTTACAGATTTGAAAGTAAGAGCTAAATCCTCTAAAGAATATTTTCCCAGGGGTGTTTCTTTCTAATGGAAGTTATTCCTTCAGATGTTTGGGTTGGGGGTTGGTTGTTGATTTTTTTTTCTGCGTGGGTTTACTCCAGAGGAGTTTGGTTTTTTTCACAAACGAAATGCTGTAGATCAAATTGTTGTTAACCATATGTGATACCTAATATTATTCCATACTCTTTCCACATTTTTCAAGGCACTCATTTCCATGATGCTGAGATCTGATATATTGTATTCTATTTCTTAAGAAGCACCAAAACTTTCAAGGAAACAGCCACACAGGGACTGAAATCGTTCAAATACAGACAAAATAAAATCTCCTTGCAAAAATAATTTAAATTGGCCTGCATACAGCTGTATGTGAGTGATTCTGTTTAGAAGGAACAGGTTTGTCTCAAGGGGAAAATAAGTCTCACAGGTTTGCTGCTTCTCATTCAGACACTCTGCTCCACATCTGTAGCTTTTCTATATTTTGGTGTATGACTTATGTATATTTACCGATAATTTTCCTTAAGTAATTTAAAACATAACCATAGAAGTATATTTGCCAAAAAGGGTCTTATAGTATAATAAGGAAGACTGGAATACATTTTCTGAAAAACGAGTTAAGTCACATTTCTTATTGATATTTCAGTGATTCTGTGAACCTCTAGAGAATTGTAATAGAAAGGCTAAGATTGTTATGAATGAAGAGTGAATGGGGATGTCTGCATGCAGAGGCATCAGAAGGGATGGGATAGGGCTCAGGGTTCACAGCAGGGCCAGGACTCTCTGAATGACCTCTATTAATGGCTCCCAGATCAGCCATCCACCATCAGGATCCCAGCAGAAAGGCATACCCATAACCTGCACACAGTCACCAACCTAGGAGAAACCCTAGGCGACATGAGGAGGACTTGACAGTTCATGTCCCTTTTCACAGAATCACAGGATCACAGAATCACTAAGGTTGGAAAGGACCTTCAAGATCATCAAGTCCAACCGTTAACCCATTGCCACCATGCCCCCTAAACCATGTTTTGGAGCACCACACCCACATGTTTTTTGAACACTTCCAGAGATGACAACTCCACCACCTCCCTGGGCAGCCTGTTCCAATGCTTGACCACTCTCTCGGTGAAGAAAGTTTTCCTAATATCCAATATAAACCTCCCCTGGAGCAACTTGAGGCCATTTCCTCTCATCCTATCACTAGTTACTTGGGAGAAGAGGCCAACACCCTCGTCGCCACAACCCCCTTTCAGGTAGTTGTAGAGAGCGACAAGGTCTCCCCTCAGCCTCCTCTTCTCCAGACTAAACAACCCCAGTTCCCTCAGGCGCTCCTCAGAAGACTTGAGACCCCTCACCAGCTTTGTTGCCCTTCTTTGGACACGCATGTCATCACATGGACATATTCCACCATGTCATCACATGGACATACACCCGGACAAGCCTCGAGGCGCATGACTGCTGGACAGGCTTCTCAGTCTGGATCCGTCCTGGTACTTGTGAGTAGGAGGCTGTGAGAGAGTGAGGGTAACTGAGTAAAAGCTGGTTTGTTTTGGATTTTAGTTTAAATAAAATCACCTTACTCTCATGTAAAGTCTGGCAGGGATATTTTCTACATTGCAGATACATTGTGGCAATAGTATTTCCTACAAACCCCGTGGTACGTAGCTGTGCTGTAACGGTAGAAGTCACAAACACAGAGAGGCTTCACAAAACTCTTGGCTAGACAGGGCACTTGACATCGGTTTCTGAACTGTATAGGAGCAACCCCAGCTCTGCAGAAAGGCACGCACACTTCTTCCACTAAAGACAGAAAAGCGTTCCTCCCTGATAAACCAAAAACTAAAGGACTGTGAAATGCTTAACAAAATATATTGGGGAAACAGGGATACTAAAGTAGAAGAATTATAATAATAGCTGCAGTATAGATAATATTCCTGTTCAACATTCATACACTTTCAGCCAGTATTCTGAACAATTTCATAAGATAATTATGGATTTTTAAAAAATTAATTCCTACAAATAAGAATCTCAGGAGGGAGATGTTACATGACAAAGAGAATGACACCTGTTAGGGAACCTGTGTCAGAGATAATGAGGTCTTATTCCTCTAGTTTCAAATCTTAACTCGGCCCACAAAGACTTTGCCTGTCCTTAAACAGAAAAGATACTTTAGAAGCACGAGGATTTCTTTCCCCAGGCTCCTCACCTACTTTCCCTGAAGTCATTTGTACCAAAGATGTGCTAAGTGCTATTTCTTGGGTAAGTAATGGCTACAGTGTTTGGAGTTTTCCAAACCTAACTGGCCAAATAAATAGTGTATTATTGACAAATGCTGATCTTCTTATAGGCAATGCTTCTTTGTGGTCCTTGAAGCATCTTTGTTAAATTGATTAAAACAAGCTAATGTCAGATTTGACACACTGTAACTGGAAAGATTTTTTTTCTGTATAAAGCATAACCTTTTATATTGAAAAAAGCCTTGCAAGAACATATATTCCTGCAATGCCTGAAATAAAATCAAGATGTTACCCATTTACCTAATAGGATTACAGTGTTTTTTTCTTGTTCAGACTTCTTTTTTTTCAGCTTTCATGAACATGAAGTGCTTATAAAATTCTGTTAGGCTACTAGTAGGGTCTGAACATTTTTCTGAGGCTTCAGCCATACTGCCAGCAGAGCATTAAAACTCAACTTATCTAATCCTTCTTATTCTAGCACAGAAGATTTTAAATTTTTTAAACTATTAAAGGCACGTAAGATTATAATTTTTAAAACCACTTAGCATACAAACTAGGCACTAAAAAAGAAAAATCAGAATATACTCACAGGACATGTTTCTTCAAAGCCACCTGCAAAGCCTAATCCATACCAAATGCTGCTTTCTCATAATGTGAAAGGAGAATCAACTCTGATGTGATAGAATAGAAGCTAAACTCATGCCACTATTTTATTTCCTAGTGAATGTCTTCTTCACTGTTGTTCAGGCTATAATGTATTTGAAAGGTATCTAACTCAGATTTGAGAAGAATCTTAGTTCCCAAACAATATTAGTACCAGCACTGTCCAAAGAAATGTGAGTAAGTCCTTGTGAATAGAGAAAGAAGATGATTTAATCATCAAGGAGTAACTTCATGGTGTTCTCAAAATTAACAACTCTGGAAACAGAACCACCCCTATCACATGAATAAATACATATCTTAACACACAGCGGTGAAAGTTAATAAGTCTCAGGAAGATATCAAGAATCCTTAACCATCCTACTCATTGAAGGTAGGTGAGACTGTAAGATCAAAATCAGATTCATGTCATAACCAGGCTGACAAAATCACCAGGCTTTTTTGATTGGTAAGTTAGTTGTTTTTTTATTGTTGTCATTTCTTTCTGTTTTTTTTTTTTCAAATTAATATTGTCTTGCTTGATATTTCAATTACTCTTACATTTCTTTTCTATAACACAGTAAGTCAGCTCAGCAGAGGTTGATATAGTCTTCTCCACATGTAAACACTCTGAAACTCTACATATACTAATGATGGCTGGATTAGAAAAACATACTCCAGTAAATATGAACACCTATTCCTTCAACATTGTAAACTACAGTTGATGACTAAATATTTCCTTTATATTCTGAATAATCTCTCAAGTCTTTCATGTTACACATCTAATAAAACTTGTTGACATGAGAAAATGGTAAGTCAATATTTCTTGTTCTTTTCAGAAAGAAAGCTTCAAACATTTAAAATGTTAATTGGTAGCTTTTTAAGAGTGAGAAAACCTACTACCATCCTCTATACTTATATTCTACATAATGCAGGATTTCTCCCAGGAATAGTTATTACCGCTTTTACAGTACTTAAATGAACTTTATGGAGCCTAGTAACATACAATTATGTTATGTTCACATTAAAGTAACTTAATAAACCTGCCTAAAAGCACCAAGGATTTCTGAGAATATTGTGACTAGTTTTGTCACACCTGTTTCCGGAATGAGAAGAACCTTGTGCTCTCATTTGGACTTCTGACAAAAGATGGTATTTGAAAAGGCTTTTCTGTGAATGCTACTTATAACATAATAAACAGGGCATCAAAATTAATAGTAGAAACAAAAGTTTGTGCAGTCATTGAAAAGGCCTAAAGAGGGTTATACTGTTGATCAGCTGATGCCAAGAAGAAATGTTTATGGTAGAGTACAGAATGGAAAATAACTAGTTTTCGTTATGTTTTATTTAGCTGAAAGAAAGGCTTCTTCAACTAAGGGAATAGATTTTAAAATTCTATAGAAAAACTATTAATTTATTTTTAGATGGATTAGATTATTTTTTGTTTAGATCACGGAAATTTCATTTCAAAGTGTTTTCTATTAATAGCTATATTACAAAGCCTCAGGTCTGTAATAACTCTTCAAGGCTGTCTGCTATAATTAAAACTTGCATGCTGTGGGATTTCTCAAATCAGAATCATGAGAGATATATATAAAAAAATACAGAAGAGTTCACAGTGAGATAGATACTACGGATTTTGTTTTCTTACATGAGGGAATGAAGAAGAGTAATTAATTCTGTGTGGTCCTAGTCGTTCAAAAATTTTAGTTTTAATTATGATAAAGTGGTCTGTATCAGCTGTTTCATTATTGATTTCCCCCTCATTTTCCAACATATTTCATTCTTAATCAATGAAAAATTACAGTCTACTGAGGAAGAAACTGAAGGATTGTAGAAACCTGTTCTTTCAATAATAGTTTGGTATCTAAGAAAAGGGCAAAAATATTTACATTTAGTTAATTCACCAGCTATCTGCGTAGGTGGTTGGTTTAGTAAGCACTGATTTAGTTTGCACAAAATTATTTGGTGCATGTAGCTTCAGGAATCTCATTCTTGGTTCTTAGGTGCAGTAATATGAAGTTTTCTCCAGAAACATTACTACTTTGTGGTGGAATACGTTCATACTGCCTTATCTAGTGAAAGTTTGGGATGGGAGGGGGGCCTTCTTATTTAATTCTTAAGATTTAAAATGCTTGGTGTGAAGCATAAAATCCTCTCTCCCTCTCCTCCTCTTTCTTTCTCTTTTTTTCCTTTCAGCTTTGTATCAAGTAGATGCAGGAGAATCTTTTTTATTGTCTCAAGCTAAATTTATCTGGAAACCTCATAAAATTAGTGAAGAGTGGAAAAAGACTGACTTGACTGACATTTGAAACTAGGATAGTTAAATTCATCCCAATAAGTGGCAGATAAATTTTTAACTGTTTTTTTCCTTAATCCCCCTTGTGCAAATATCTGATATGCCTCACCAGCAAAATTGCATGAACTTGAATGTCTGCCTTTTCCAGCACATCCAATGCAAATGAGGTAAGAAGAGGAGCTGAGGGAATTCCCTGGTGTGATATATGTTTTATGAAGATACTGAATTTTTTTCCTTGCATTTAAAAATTGCTTTGTTTAGCTTGAATACCTTCTTGGGTGAGGGGAGAGACAAGGGGAGTAGGATACACTGTACACTAATACACTGGTACTTTTAGATGAAGAAAGTTCAGTACCATATAGATCATTGTTTTATTATTTGCATTGTAGTAGAGCCCAGAGGTCCAGTCAAGGATCAGAGGCCCATTTTTGTAATGAATAAAAAGACAGCCAAGATTGCTTTTAAAAGCAAGTAAGGACTTTTACAGTTGTTACTGGCAAAAGCCAACCTGTATGTTTCCAGAATAATAAAAATTCAAAGTTACTTCAGTGCATGTTACCTAGATCCAAGAGGTCAATAATATTCAGGTTACTGGGAAAAGCCCTCTTTTGGCTTACAACTAAATAGTTTCCTACTATCTAAATTCCCACTGTTGCTACCTTTAACTTATTACTTTTTTCTGATTTTTGCTATTTGCATTTGTGACAGTAGATAGCAAAATATAAAGTGTAATTCGACCCAGCATTTGGGAATGGGCTCTTCTCTTGCTTGAATTCTTGCAGCAACTCAAGATTTTTAGAAAGTACCTCAGTGCAAATAATCCAAATATTAAATTATCATATTGCAGTTTATATCCATTTGTCACTAAAATTACTCTGTGGTACCTTAATCCCATTAAATTGATAGCAAGCTCTTTTCTGACTGAAATAGAAACACCATATTTAAAAGACCTAATTCTCAAAGCTGACCATAAATTACTTCAGAGTTCATTGTAAGAAAGTGGATAAATTCATCCATGATTGATTATACTGTGTCTTCTTTGGTGTTACAAAATCAGAAGGAAAAACATCTTTTTGGATACAAATACATTAAAACCTATCATAACTGGGAAAAGACGTCATGGGATGCCTCTAGCCATGGTCTGGTTTTCCACTAACTCACTTTGCCTTGGGCAAAGCCTGCCTGGATAAATTTCTCTTCTCAGTCTTGAACTTGACACTGACAGTCCCTAATTTGAGTTAGAAGTCATTTTTTGTAAGAAAATTCAACTCCCAGTATTCTTAATTTGTAGAAAGGTTTGTCTACACACAATTGTTTTTCAGAATTCATTGCTCCTCAGAAAAAAAAAAAAAAAGAAATTCACATTCATCATACCCTCCTAAGTTCACCTAATATTCCTCTAAGGCCTTTGTCTATAAAATACATTAACTTAACAGTATTCTGCTCCTGAAGTTCTGTCTTTTAGATTGGATGTCATTATTGATTTCTGCATTGCACTTGCGCACTGAGGAAGGGAAAAGCTTCAAATTAACATTATTAAAGACCAAATGAAGTTTTAAATACATGTCAAGCACTCTCCTATTCCTTTGGCAACTTACACCACTTCTCTATACTGTACCTATGATTTAGTTTCTTGGGAGTTCATGGCATGCTAATAGAGCATCGTTCTGATTACAGAACCATTTGAACCATCGTTGGTGCATAAATTAGAATGTCTCTACATGTTTGTTTAGGAAGACAATTAAGTTGCAAATATAAACTTACATTGCAATATTTTGCAAATCACAGACCATAAAAACCTTTACTTATAATGCAGTTATTTCTGCTACTTGCTGGTTTACTAACATTTCAGAGAGACCACAGAAGACACATAACTTGCACTATTAGTTTTAGAGGTCACTGCATCACCATTTGATTTCCACAGGGGTTAAAATATAGCCACAAAAAAGCTCCTGTGCTCACGCATTCTTAATTTAATACAGTAGCGTTGACAAACCAATGAAAATCAAATTGAGGAACTGAAGATTATAATTCTGATGCAATTTGTCATGGCTTTTCCATTATTTATGACAGTTCAGGCAATAGTCAGATATTTGTGAAATTGTTAATGAACTTTAAAATGTTCACCAGGACTCATCCTGCTGTAAATGTGTTCCATCATGTCTCCATTTGCGCATTACTTCTAGTTATTGCTGATCTAATTCAGTCAGGCAGGCAGCAAAATGATTACCACGTAACAGGAAACCTGCTGTATCACGAAGCCCGCTAACAGTAAGTGAAGAAGTAAGCATCTAAGAAGCAGTTTGCACCCATTTTGCACCCTGAAAATTATGAGTTCATACTATTCTATGAATAGCAAGTATGTTGTAAGGAACTGAACTTGAGTTTTGAGAATTTTGCAAACATAAAAAAATTGCTACATGTAATACTTTTAGTAACTGATTCAGAGAGGTTTTCCTGACAATTTTCTATGTCTTTTCAACATAGCAGTTACACAGGACTATTGGATATAGCATCTCTATGGAACAAATTAATGTTGGCATGCATATACTTGAAATGAAACTGATGTAATTAATCCATTTCATTTTCACTAGGAAATCACACTAACTTTATGAAGCTCACATATATATGTCTTGGGAACAAACAGAACAAAATAAAGAGTCTGCTTTGATAGTCCTTCATGTCTGACCATTTCCTTGTTTGTTTTTATGGCAGTGATTAATGATCTAACAAGTTGCACAAGAGTTCCCAATGCAAAACTGTAGAGTCCTCACCCCTTATAGTTTAACAGAAAATCAGACAAAAGGGAGAGTGGGTTAGAAAACAGAGGCAGAGTAACAACGGAATTGGTGGTTTATATAGGGTTATTTATTTCTGTGATTTGTGAAAGACAGATTTGGATGGTTAAAAACTATCATTTGAAGTATGTCAAGGAAAAATGTGTTAAATTGAAAGATGAATGAACAGGAGAAAAGATAGAAGGAAACACAGAACATAAAGAACTTGCTGAAATCAGGATTATTGAAAGAAGATGGGTAAACATCATAGAAGAGAGAATACACAGAACAAATAATGCAGAAACTGCTCAGATATGTATGACTCTTATTCCCTTTTTGAATTATTTTCTGCAGATTCAGGCTGTAAATGAGGTTCAGCCTGGCTAAATCATCCTTGCATCTTCCTCCTAAAGGCCAAAAGGCTACGAGTAAAGTTAAATGCTCATACCTGCTTTTTTTTTTAATTTCAATCAGACATTGAAAACATTTACGAAGTCATAAAGCTTATAGAGTGCTGTTTCATGTGCTTAGGAAATCTACTTCAGAGTATAGTGACAGTGGTGATAAGAATGATGCAAGCACTAAGAAGTGGCATTACAGGAAGGTCTATTCAGGACCTTAGCAACATAACATCACACAGAAGGGGGTCACCTTGCAGAATTGTATTCTGACAAAGTAACAAAGCAGTCAACATAAAGTCAGTATTCTTGCAGAGAGGAGAGGAGCAAACATACATATTCTACATAAATTCTTCAGAGTACATTTAAAGGTGCTCAAAGCTTTACAGAGAGCTAGTAGTAGTTCTTTAAAAGTCAAACAGAAAGCGAACACATCACTGACACACTCCCAATTGGTTACAAGGTGATGACTGACCTCCGTACCAGGCAAGATCATGGAGCAGTTCATCTTGAGGGTGCATGTGAAGGACAACAAAGCAGAAGGATCAAACCCAGCTAGCCTGGGTTCATGAA
>NW_010532572.1:0-1758 GCF_000687285.1 Phaethon lepturus | reverse complement strand
TCAAGCGAGCCACATGAATAAAATCTCCCTGGAACAGAGGGCGGTGGCTGGGTTTTCGATATTGAGAGGCCTGGCAAACTGACTATTTTGGACACCTGCCACGAACTCTGAACAGAGGTAGTCGTAATGCATGGGACTGACTGACTCACCCTAGGCAACCCCCTGGTTGGCTAGAAATATACCTGGTAAACCATGCCACTGCCTGAAGCACCATCTTAGGCCTTGAAAGTCAAATTTTGTGTCCACATGGTACCCCAGAACGAATTGAATCAGACAATGGAACTCATTTCCAAAATAGCCTCATAAACTCCTGGGCCAAGAAACATGGCATTGAGTGGGTGTATCACATCCCCTATCACCCATAAGCCTCTGGGAAGATTGAGAGATATAATGGACTGTTAAAAACTGTGTTGAGAGCATTGGGCAATGGGGCATGGAAGCATTGGGGTACAACTTTAGCAGAAGCCACTTGGCTGCTAACACCAGAGGATCTGCTAACCGTCCTGGTCCTGCTCAAACAAAACCCTTACATACTGTGGGAGGAGATAAGGTCCCTGTAGTGCACATAAGGAAGTTGTCTGGGGAAGGTGGTGTGGATTGCTCCTCCCATGGGAAAAGGCAAACCCATTTGTGAGATTGTCTTTGCTCAAGGACCTGGGTGTACTTGGTGGGTCATGCGGAAAGATGGGGAGACTCGGTGTGTGCCTCAAGGGGGTTTAACCTTGGGGGAAAAATAATCTGTGATGTGAGTTGTATGTTGTAGGAAGTAATGTAGCAGGAACAACATGAACCGACAAAGAGCGAGTTTCGCAAGGAACCAGACGAGTGTAGCGATGACCCAAAAAAAGCCGATGCTGGTGCCCAACAATTGAACACACTGCTTCTCCTGTCCTGAGTACCCATCTTGACAGATGGGGCCCAAGTCATAGTCTGTACTTGTGAACGTCTGGAGGAGTGGAGGAAGCCCATGGAATGGGAGAGTGACATTTATCTGTTAAAGGACAGCGGATAACAGTTAATAAGAATGTATAAATCTGTATGTTGGGTATAGAGATGATTTAAGTACGTAGTTGTCCTGGTTTCAGCCAAGATAGAGTTAATTTTCTTCATAGAAGCTAGTGTGAGGCTATGTTTTGGATTTAGGATGAGAAAATGTTGATAACGTGCTGATGTTTTGAGTTGTTCCTAAGCAGTCAAGGACAGTCCAGCTTCTCGTGCTGGCCTGCTAGCAAGAAGGCTGGGGGTGCACAGGAAGCTGGGAGGGGACACAGCCAGGACAGCTGACCCAGGCTGGCCAAAGGGATATTCCATACCGTATGACGTCATGCTCAGTATATAAAGCTGGGACTGTTGAAGGCATGTAAGAAATGAAGCTGGGGGTATTGTTTAGTCTCTGAAAACCAAAGTTACTGACCTTTGAGTGAACTATCCTAATTAACATATAATATGCATAATAGAAACCTGCCCCTGGGCGGGGAAAGTCCCCTCCTCACAAAAGCCCCTTCCTCACTGAGCATGCCTAAAAAAAAGGACGCTGTGACTTTAAGTGGAGATGAGGCTTGCGAGAACCAATGGGAACAAGGGTAACGGAGCCAAATTGTAAAAAAATAATGATAACTGTTGCTCGAAGTGTATAAATATTTTCCATGTGTTAACTGAGGTGTGCTAGCTTTGTGGACCTACCACCTAGCACCCAACTCTGCGCAGCTGGGGCTAAACCACGACCATAGTATAAGTTGTAAGTGTTGGTCAGAAGGG
>NW_010532571.1:3166-22775 GCF_000687285.1 Phaethon lepturus | reverse complement strand
GATGGCCGCCATGAGCCCCTCCCTCTCCACGCGCGCCCGCCACCCCACAATGCACCGCGCCCCTCTCCACTCCCAACCAATCCCGCTTCCCTCTTCTCCCCTGCCGCCAATCAAAATCCGCGCCGCGCTCACTCGCAAACCAATCACGGAGAGGGGACCGTGGAATGCCGTCATCGGCAGAGCAGCCAATAAGAAAAATTGAGGTAGGATCGTCATCAAGTATAGCAACGGGGCAGAGTCCACGCGGGAGGCCGGACGGTTTGGCGGTAAGCGTGAGGGGAGTTCGTCAGGCGGAGCGCTGGGCCTGGGCGGGCTCCGGCTTATTTAACCCCAGAAGACTCAACCATTAAAAAAATAGAGACTTAAATGGAGAAAGGCGAACGAAGCTATTTCAAGCGCGTGCGTTTCATGCCAGTGGCTTCCCTCATGGTTTAATTGCAGGCAATGAAGCACATGGAGACGGTGTAAATATTTTTTTTATCCAAGTGCTGTAGTTATTAGAGAGGCAGTCAAGCTGAAGTGCTGATTTTGCATAATCTAACCAGACATAATCGATGTCTGAAAGCAAAGCTCAGTGTCTCATTATGTTGTTCTTCTGTTGATGAAATCCATCCTGCCGTTACCTCAGGAAAGAAAAACAAAACAAAATGCCAAAAAAGGAAATTATTTTAATCAATCCTGGGGGAATTTAACATCATTCACACAGAATTCACTTCATCCTGGCCAGAGCTGTTATGTGATGAAGGTTCCTTAGATTTCATAGAATCATAGAATAATTTGGGCTGGAAGGGACATTTAAAGGCCATCTAGTCCAACCCCTCTGCCATGAGCAGGGACATCTGCAACTAGACCAGGTTGCTCAGAGCCCCGTCCAGCCTGACCTGGGATGTTCCCAGGGATGGGGCATCTACCACCTCTCTGGGCAACCTGGGCTAGGGTTTCACCACTTCAATTTCTTCCTTCTGTCTAGTCGAAATCTGCCCTCTTTTAGTTTAAAACCATCACCCTTTGTCCTATGGCAACAGGCCCTGCTAAAAAGTCTGGCCCCATCTTTCTCATAAGCCCCTTTCAGCCCTGGCAGCTGCAGGAAGGTCTCCCCGGAGCCTTCTCTGCTCCAGGCTGAGCCCCCCCAGCTCTCCCAGCCTGTCCTCCCAGCAGAGCTGTTCCAGCCCTTGGAGCATTGCTGGGGCCTCCTCTGGCCCCGCTCCAGCAGGTCCATTTCTCTCCTGTGCCGAGGGCTCCAGAGCTGGACGCAGCCCTGCAGGGGGGTCTCCCCAGAGCGGGTCAGAGGGGCAGAACCCCCCCCCTTGCCCTGCTGGCCACGCTGCTTTGGGTGCAGCCCAGGACACGGTTGGCTTCTGGGCTGTGAATGCACATTGCCGGCTTATGTCCAGCCTTTCATCCACCGGTACCCCCAACTCCTTCTTGGCAAGGCTGCTCTCCATCCCTTCACCCCCAGCCTGTGCTGATACTGGGGGCTGCCCCCATACAGGACCCTGCTCTTAGCCTTGTTGAAGCTCATAAGGTTCACACAGGTGCATTCCTCTAGCTTGTCCAGGTCCCTCTGGATGGCATCTTGTCCCTCAGGCATGTCAACTGCACCACTCAACTTTGGTAAGTTTAAGTGTTAAAGAAATGCATCAAGATGACATAGAGGTGAAAGACCCAGAGTCACAAGGGGTTTTTGTGCCCCAAAACTGATCCTGGGCTTCTTAAGTCATGGGACAATCTTCCTTTCAATAGCCAAGCTTGCTGAAGTCTGACCAAAGGCTGGGGCTCAGATTGCTGCAGTCCGTGCTCAGGAGGTGATCACAGTGTTGATAAAGATGAAACTTGTACAACTGGAAATTATACCTTTGAAGTGTGTCCAAGTTCATGTAGCTCCTTTCTGCCTCCTCTTTAAATGGAGGAATGAGAAGAAGGGTAGAGGTGTGCAGGAGAGATCTGTGGGGACTGGAGAAAGGTATTGTAGGAGAAAGTGATGATAGAAGTGATGCTTTTGTCAAAGGTAAAGGTGGAGTGAGTCTGTGAGGAGACACTGAAGGAAGGGTAAAGGAGAACAGAAGCCACTCATACAAAAACTATCCCAGAAGAGTTTTCCTGTGCTTTCCCCCAAATCCTCATACCAGTTGCATCATTTATGACAATAGACCAGTATGTGCAATCTGTGCCTCAGAAAGTGCTTCTGGCCACACTGCTAACATCTCCTACGCAAGTAAGCACATCTACGGTTTTTTTCCAGTTGTTGTTATGCCATAGACACGTCAGGGTGGACACACAGAAGTTCTGCTTAACTAAAGCAGTTAATGTTCCTTCCAGGTGCAAGGCAGGCATGAAGTGCCTTGGCAGGGGTTTGTGGTGGCCAGTAGTGTTTGCTGAGAAGGGAAAAGCCCTTGTCTCTCTGTGCCCTTCCTGTGTTTTCAAGTGGCATCCTTAGCTCATGGGAAGCTCTGAGGTTGCTCTGAGCTTGAGTGAGCTGAGAGATTCTCTTCTAAATAAATGTGGAAAAACTGCTTGCTATGGCAGTTCTGTAGGTAAGTGAAAGCCTTAATATTCTTGTTATTCATTAAAGGTGGGGTGGAGGAGGCGAGTACTAACCAAAGCAGCGGTCTAGTTGCAGGATGCAAGAGAATTTAATCTTTCACACCTCTGGGAGAGCTATCCCTCTGAGTAAGAAGAAGGAGAAAAATCCAACTCCAGTCTAACTGGAGACCTGCACATCCCCAGGTGCCTACATCAAACAAACAAGCCCACCATGCTCCCTGTCCAACAAACTCACCCCTGATTCAGCCAGGTACTTTGCTGAAACCTCTTAGTATTATTTCCCAGCTGACAAACCAGTGGCACAAACCTTCACAACATCAGAGCTGCCCTTTCTCTCCCAGTCTGTGGCACATCTCTCAGCCACCCAAAAAAGACCTGCCACCATCAGACCAACTGTCAGCACTGTACAACATGAGCTTGCCCAAGCTCCTTCTGTACAGAGAGCTCGCAGGCAGCCTGAAAGGTTTGAATGCAAAAAATGGATACCCCTGGCACTGTCCGTAGCAGCCTGACTGCAGGAACATCTCAGAGATTATGGCAAAAAGGCAGTAACATCTGCTGAGTTATTTAGACTGGAAGCAAGTGTGTCTATTGAGCAACAGACTGTTTTGCGGGTGGTAAGTAGTATATGCTCTAAAATGTCCCTTGGGGTGAGGAAAGAAGGATGAGAGAACTTCTTTTAATTATTTTGTGCATTTTCTGATCTAATTCTCAGGAAATTAAGCTCCAAGGAGGCTAGAGATGGCAGCTGCAAGACCGTGGCCTGCGATCATCTCCGGTCTGGGGATGTGAACAGAGGTAGTGGAGTTGAGTCTCAGGAGAACTGCAGGAGAGTCTGGCTGCAGGGAACCTGGGCCATGGTCCTCCAGGTGGCACTTCCCCCTGCCTTGGAAAACAGCCTCTTCCCCAATGAGTGGGGAAGTGTGAGACTGTCCAGTCCTTCTGGAGATGCCAACATCCTACTGTTGGAAAACTTCTGTCTCCATCACTTGCCTCCTTCATAAAAGCATCCATGAGTTGTTTGTTTGGTTTTTTGTTTTTTTTTTTCATAAAAAGAGGCTCTTCAAACTCATTACCTAAATCCTTTGAAGTAATTTCTTCACTATGAGTCTAGTGAAACACTGGCACAAGTTGCCCAGAGAATTTGTGGATGCCCCATCCCTGGAAGCGTTCAAGATCAGTCTGGACGGGGCTCTGAGCAACCTGCTCTAGTTGCAGATGTCCCTGTCCATGGCAGGGGGGTTGGACTAGATGGCCTTTAAAGGTCCCTTCCAGCCCAAAGTATTCTATGAAATCTAAGGAACCTTCATCACATGACAGCTCTGGCCAGGATGAAGTGAATTCTGTGTGATTAATTAAACACTTATATTAATTTTTAATAAGCTGAATAGAATGTTTTGATGGGTTGAGGGTCGGGGATGACTTCTATGGAGTCTTCCCACAGCAACCCAAAAATAAAAAAACGTAGATAGCTTGGCAGGCAGACTTGTTGAAAAGTTGGTATTAAGGCCTGTAGGTGGCATAAATGCAGCGTGTAATTGCAATGCCACAACTCATCTGCAACGTTTAGTCTGTTTGGCAGCTCAGTAAGTTTGCAGTAAAGTTGAAGACAGATTTTTTTTTACTTACACCACAGTGCTTATTAGAGAATATCCCAAGATTTTTTTTATATTTTGGATGACATAAAGAACTATTTGTTCTTGCTTGAAGTGGAGAATGTTAGTTTTCTTTCTCGTTTTTTCTTGAAAAAGCTTTGAGTGCCTGCAAAATAACCCATCCTTTACTGCACTCCACATCACAAACTTGAGTCACAAAGTGGGAAAAATCCAGTTTTCTTACAACCCAAAACAGCTAAACTGTTTTCCTCTCCATGTCCCAGTTTTGCCATCTCCTAAATGATGTCAAATTCACTTTGCAGGAATGTTGAAGATTTTACTAATAGATAGGAAGTATACCAAGATCTTTGGCTGCTGGATGGTCTGTAAATATAAAATGTTATGGTTAATAATGCAGACCTAAATTATGACATGAATTACAAAAGGTGCCATGAGGCAATCCCAGAGCTTTCCAAGCAAGCTCCATGGTAAAATATGCCTCCAATTCACTTTTGTGAATTTGGATAGAAATTCACTCTGGGTGGAAAACTTTGTGTTCATTGAGCACTGGCATGAAGCTTGTACTCTGTAGGGCAAGTTCAGTGCAAAACTGAGCCGTGTTTAAACCAGCAGTTCAAGAAGAGCCAGCTACCAAAATAAGCCATGATCAGCATGAGGTCAGTTAGTGACAGATGTCTTAATTTTAGGGAAAGGACTGATTTAGGCGTGAGGGTGCCAGCTTGAAACAAGAAGTTAATTCCGTGCATCAGAGATTTACTGTGTGGCCTTGAGGAAGTAATTTAATTTTACTGTTTCTTGAGTTCTTCATCTGAAAAAAAAACCAACCAGGAGTAGCATTTTCTCTTCCTCCCAAGGGTGTTGTGAGGATAACCACATTAATTAGTTGCCTGCTTAGAGGTGAGTGTAAGAGGATGGAGTAGCTAGAACATAGCTCTTCCTTATCTCTGCTGACCAGACCTGGTCAGTATCGTGTCAACTAAATTGATTTTTGCAGAAGGTGATTAAACACAATTAAATGTCCATGTTAAAACCAGCGCTAAGATTAGCTTTATTGAACTGAGATCAAAGTGGTGATAGATTCTGAGCTCCTTTTATTAAAAAAGTGTTAATGGGATCCATGCAGAGCTGACAGAACTATTTCCTTTCCCACAAACCCACTGTTATCTATAAAGCTAAAAGATGAAATTAGAGTTCTTTTTTTAAACTACAGAGCAGTCATCTTTTTTTTCTTTTTTTTCAAGTGTTAATGATCCTTGTCTTTAGCTAACTTGTTAACAATCCTTTGGCAGCTTTACCAGTTTCTGCTGTTCAGCTTAAGGTTTTTATTTTCTTGTTGCAGTATGTAAAGAATTTTTGGACAGATTTTACCATTCACTTAAAAGAAATTCAGATTTTGCTGTGGACACCGTAGCTGGTCAGCAGCTGTGGGGATGCAAAAGTAAAAGAACAGCATCTGGAACCATTCTTCTTTGTTTTAAGTTCTGAGAAAGCCCTAGTTAAATGACAACGTTTCTGTTTGATAAAAATCTCTGTCCATCTGCACTCACAAGCATTAATTCAAATCCAGTAATGACAATAATAATGATAATTACGAGTAACAGAGGACAGTCCTGTGGCCTGTGTGAAGTGAATTTGGACGATCTGTGTTTAATTCCCAGTGTATATGGCTGCATGTTGTTGGACAGCCACTGAAGTCAATGGGACTCTTTCCAGCAGCTTCCCTGGTCATTGGCCCTAAACGGGCTATTACAGCAGGGGAAAATTAACATAGTTGTTGGCAGCTCATCAGCTGATGACTGAATAGATACACTGAAATCCTCATCCACCTTTCCAGAGAAAACTGGGAAAGGCCAGGGGTGCAGAGGAGGGAGGCTGTGCTGCTGATGAACAGACAGCCGCAACATTCTTCCTTGGAGGCAAATTCATGGTATTTCAGAGGTATTTTAGGCACCCAATATTTTTTACTGTGTGGTGTTCCGGTTTTAATGACCTGGGTCCAAGAGGCCTTTTAGTGTCCTCTAAAGGAACAGCTACCACTGGTGTGGAAAGCTACATGTGTTTATGGAGACTAAAATAGATTTCTTGTTCAGGGTAAGACCTGGGGTCCAGGCAGTTGGGACACATTATATGGACTGATGCTACTACAGGAGCTTTGTTCAATCAGGTGGTTTGTGTTGTAAAATCTCTTCCTGCTGCAGGGAATTCTCACTTACTTGGAAGCAGGAGGGGAATCCCTGAGGTCATCGCAGAATTGCTGCTCAGAAGACACACTACTTTCTTGGTAGCTCACAAGGGATAAGTCCCACTCGACCAAGAAGCAGTTTTAGGCCAACTTCAGCAGACACAGCTGCAGCACCAATCTCTTCCATGGGCCTAACCTTTGAAGAAAGGCATACACTGGATTTTCAGCTCTGGATTTTCCCAGGTTATCATTTGAGGATTTTCCTGGCCTGTTCTTATGCCTAGAGGTTGTTCCTCTTGAGTGCTGTTCAACCACAGAGCAAAAAGACAAGATCTGCTCGAAGAACTTACAGTCGTAATAAAAGTGAAAAGTGAAGAAATGAGCCAAACCAACGGGAATTCCCTGGAGCGCAGAGAAACAGTGAATCAGTCTGGCCAGAAGATATGCAGGGGTTTCAGCGGATCAGCCTCTGCCCCTGTGCTGAAGAGTGTTTATCCACCATGGGTCCTGGCAGGACAGGTTAGGTGGGTAGAGGTGGAAGACTCCCATCCTTGATTTAGAACCACAGGTGGTGTGTTTGCCGCCTCTATGCTGTAAAATTTAGCCGGAAAACCTCACTGCTTTCAATGGGATGCATTCTACCATGAAAAGGAGTGCTTCATTGGTGTATCACCTTACTCATTAATTCATTTAATTGTACATTCATTATGTTTACTCGTGTGACAGAATCCAAGGCTTACATTCAGGATATATTATAGGTACAAAATTAAACAAAACGTTGCCAAATAGTAATAACATCATTCAATATCACCTTGAAAATCCATTATTTACACATTATCAACATCCTTTACAAGCAGGTCTGACGCCGCTGTGCCCTTCACTTTGCCATGGAAGAGGGAGTCCCATGATCTTAGCAAGCAGCTTGTGGCAGTCAACACCCCTGACTTTTGGGTGTCTTCTGTTTCCATGGGCTTCTGGGGGTGCAAAAGCATTCCCCACTTTGCAGCAACGTTGGCATTAACCCCCTGTCCTGTGTTTTTCAGTGCTGTTACTGTGGAGCCACCAGTAACATACCCACAAAAATTGTTGCTGAAATCCGTTGCACAGTGGATGTTCACGTGCCCCTGCCAAAGGTCTGTGAAAAGTTTAAGATGGCAGATATTCATCTTGGTGAGCTCACATAAGGTAGGCTGAGCATTTAAAGCAAATTGCTGGGCTTTGGGGTCTCATTGTCTAGCCGCATTCGTTTATCCCTCTGGGTCCCTGCCCGCAGACTCCTTCTGTTCTTTAGCCTTTCTAAACCTAAGCAGAAAGGGAAATAAATAGTTCTGTACTCCCTCCCTCCCTCTTCTCATCTACTTACAGCTCAGGCCAGGAAAAGTAAAGAGTTTTATGCTTTCATCCTAGCCAGAGCAGTCTTTGTTGGAGGCCTGTCCGGATGACTCACGCATACGGATGGGCACTTTCCCAGCTCTGCTGTGAAGGAGGAGCAGTGCTGACTCCTTCAGAGAGAGGTTGCTTGTTCAAATTGAGCAGCTGTTAACAAAGACTGCAGAGTTTTAAATAACTCAAAGAAATGAAATCCTTTCTCCCTTTTCAGTTAATCAGGCCTTGCTTGCTTTGTATGTCAAAAACCTGCTTGTGACTCCTCTTACCCAGACAGCTTTTCATGGCAGATAAAAACTGAATGTAGGACATAAACAGCCAGTCCCATGGACTGAATGAAGCCTCAGTTTCCAGTGGCTTTGTGTCTTGTGGATCTGCTGCTTTTGTCCTAGTAAAGTGCAAGGGTTGGCATAAGCTTTTGTCATGACTGGGCACTTCTTGTGATCCATTTCTCTAGTGTCTAGTAAGATTTATTCTACAGCCTTTCTCTTGGGGAGAGGAAGGCTGTGGAGATCCTGAACTATGGGGAAGGAAGTGAGACAGAGGAGCTGGTGCCACCACCTTTAGAGATGTCACAGACTGGCAAAGCCCTGGTCCTTGGCTTTAAACACTTGGAGCCTCCTACAGATCACTGGAGGGCACGGGACTGCAAGCCCATGTCATTTGGGGTGCAGCAGCTGCTCTCCCTGACTCCGCCATCCCCTGCATTACAGCAATTACTCTGGAGCATTTGCATGAACTGGGTGATTTTTTGTGCTCTGGCAGCACAGAGGAGTTAAGGACAATGTGAAAACTTACGTGCTCTCTAAAGCATCTCTCACATTCTTTCCTCTTGCAGAAAGGAAACTGGACTTAAAATCTGTGGAGCTCTCCAGGAGGATGAGGGAGGCTGAGCTCTGGAAGTACTGACAGGCTGGGCAGAAGCGACCTGGGTCTGTATGGAGAAAACAGAGCTTGTGAGCCTGATGAAAGAGCTGGTCCCAAAGTCTACATGTGGAAAGCCCAGATCAGACCTTTAGTTGACACCAGTATTAAGCCCATATTGGTCACACATACTGTCTAACGGGATGGTTGCGGGGTTTATTAGGAATTGCTTTTGTAACACCTTGGCAGTGCAAGGTATTTTTCAAACACCTTCAGAAAAGGATTCTAGCAGACATATAATCATTAATTATTTGCCTTGCAGTAGGTGAGCAGAGGCCCCAATATGCCAAGACCTGTACATACACAGGGACACACACACACACAGAAGCTGGTTTCCTACATTATTCTCAAAGGGGACGGTATAAATAAAGCCAAAGAAGAAATCCATAAATAAATAAAATGTAAGGGCTCTGCCCTATTACCAGTGAAGTCAAGGGTCTCTTGCTGATGACACTGAGAGCAGAATTAGCCATGGGGTATTCCTGGAGCACATGGTACTGTGAGATAGAGATACGGATGGTGGAAAGTGCCAAAACACAGTGGAGGTGAAACTTGTGTGCCCTGGCTTAGCTACCTAAAGCACAAGGTCCAGGTCTGAGCTAGTTCACACATGGCAGAAATGAGCATCCCTAGAGGCACTTTCAGCCCATCGTTTTTCAGGGCACTGGCAAGTCCCTCACACACAGAGATCTCACTTTCAGACATGTAGTCTATCACAGATGGATCCTATCCTACGTTCTCTATTGCTTTTTCTCTCTTTCAGCACGGGTACGTAAGTGAGCAGCAATACAGATAAAACTTGCAGCTATTAGTCAGAAAATGCTAACCAAAACTAACCAGCCTAAAGCCTGTGTTGCTAGGAAACAATGTGCCTCTTACTATGCATTGCCACCATTTGTATGCATCCACTCTTCTGATTTTCTTATGCATATTCTTTGCCTCAGATCCAGTAAGAAGTTTCCACTACAAGTTGGCACAGAATCCAGTCCTTTCCAGGTCCCACAGTGGTTTAATTTAACCTCAGACTGCTGGTGTAAGTGGCTTCAGTTACTTTATTTTAGTCCGGCAGAAATCTGGCAGAATTCACATGCCGATTTATGCACACGGGCATATGCAAACAGGGACAGCTGAGATTTGCAGGAGAGCGGCGCTTACTGCCTGCTGGTTTTCCAGCCTCTCCTTGGAGGTTTCTTCCTTTCAGCGGTGCTGTTGCCTCTTACATGTCTTAAGGAACTAACCTGCCTGCTTGTGACTGTCCAACCATATCCAGAGGGAAACCTGGGCAAAAAAAAATGAATCCTGCTAAAATTATTTTTCTTAAGACAAGCTACACTGATAGAAGTACCTTTAACCTGCATTTTTATGTCAATGCAAGGGAGCTCTATTGATTTACTATATTTGAATTTAAGTCAATGTAGTTAAATCAATACCCAACCGGAGCGGAGATTAGGTTCTCCATTGATCTTAAGTGTGCCTGACAGCAGTAGAGTTTGTAATTTACATGCACAAGATATATTGATGTGAGGCAGCTTTAAATCTCTCTGGCCACACTGCATGAGCTCTTCTGAGCTCTGCTAAGGTTTGGGCTGGGAGTTGGAGGAGGGTTTCTAATGATGCATTCCCAGTCTGCTGATGGCTGCTGCTATGTGAGGTCCCCTGACAAAACACGATGTGTGACTGCTTTCCAATGCAGTTCTATCAGAAAATTGAAGTTTAGCAAAAATAATGTTTTTCACCTTTTTTTGGTGTGTTTTCAGGTGAGTTTGTTTAAAGCGTGTCATTATGCTTACCAGGGTTAGGAAGGGGCTCTGCCAGCAGTGCCATCAGCAGTTTGGGAGTGACATAATTTTGGTCCAGGCAGGGCAAGGAGAGCACTGACCAGCAGAAGTCGCAGTCTAAGCACTAGCTGCTAACGCTGATCAGCAGCAGCCACAAATCACGTCACTTTATAATCTTGTACAGAGGTATTTGGCACCATCTGCAACTTCCACAGGCAGCTCCTTGGCCACAAATCCATCTTGGCTTTCCTGGAAGGCTCTTGCCTTTCATCTTAAGCAGTGAAAGAAGGAGGCAGGGTCCCTGCGGATAACCCTGTCCATTACACCTTACTGAATAAGGCAGAATCCTGGAAAAAAGTCTGAGAGAATGTTTTTCAAAAATCTGAATGTAGGGCACAAAGGACAAAATTTAAATGTTTTACCTTGCACCTGTAATCTTATAATGGATGGAAGAGTCAGTACGGCATAAATGTATGTACATGTTCCCTTGTGGGGATTTTTCCATAATCCATAGATCTTTGGTGTTTGGGAATAATTCTTGAACAAGCCTGTGTTTTCCTTCACTTGCTGTCTTTGTAGCAACTTGACACAAATATGCAGTCTAGTATACTTGAAGCTGTTACAAATAAAAACTAAAGCTCTTTAGACCTACTCTAAATACATCTTTTCCCACCTTGGTGTATTGAGATCTATATACATTGCCAAGATCTATAGATATCCAAGGGCTTTGCCACCTCATTTTACTCTGCTAAACTGAAGCTTTCAGGGGATTTCAATAGAATTTGAGCTCTCAACTCTCTTATTCTTGTTTTGGCATTCTTCAAATCCCTTGGAATCGGGGATTTATACAATGAATGGCAACACAACCAGAAAATCCCACTACTCAAGGACATTCTGCTCATTTAAAGGAATTATTTGACATGTATACAGGTAGAGCCTGTGAGCTTAATTTTAAGTACAGAAAATAAAGGCACAGGAAAATCAGCAGGCGGCCATGGTACAACTCATAAAAGGAAAGCTGAGGGCTTGTTCATTGTGTTTCTACCTCAAAAAGCCCTCGTCTCCCTGTGGGAACAGAATCCCTTCCAGCCCCACAAGAAAGGAACGTGCCATCTCCCATCCTGGGTTGCACTGCTCAGGCACCCTGGCACCACGAAAGGTGTGGGTGGCAGCAGGACAGGTTATGAGATACTGAGTCCCAAGTGAACATCTTCGGCCTTGACACGCAGCATCTGAGCTGGTCCCATAGTCTGAGCCTCGCAGTAGATCCCTTAATAGCAGAAAGAAACCTTGCTCTGGTAACTTGACCCATCCTGGAAAACGTGAGACCTACTTTCTACTATCTGTAGGAGCAAAATAAAACATGATGCAGTGCTTGGGAAAGAAGCTATTTCATGCATTGGAAGCTCTTGAAATATGCAGTTATTTCTGTAGCCCAGTGCCACATCAAACGCCAGTAGAAAAAGGACTCAATCGCAGTTGATTAAATGCAATGGTAAAAATTGTAAAAAGCAAACTTCTCATATGTTACAAATTAATAAATGACTAAAAGTTCACATCTGAACCTTGGCAGCCTTGTCTTGTCTGGAAGACCTGGACTTGAATCACTTGACTGAGCATACATCTCTAGTGCCATTTGGGGATGCCCTAGGATGCCTCTGTGACTTCCAGCTGGGCTGGAAGGATGTGCATCTCCTGGAGGTCCTGTGCTGTGTCTGCCCACATGGCTGTCTCAGCTGAGAGAGTTTGAAATGTGTTGAGGTCACTGAATTGAGCCTGTCTTGCCAGGTTTTGCAGTGAATCTTCAGTATTTCCTATCACAAACAGGTAGACAGATAGATGGATGGATAGCTATATATATAATTTGTAAGCTATTTGGGTACATCTGCTTTAAAAAAGGAAGTGGAAAATTAATCTGTCAAATGTGGTTGAAATGCTCTGATGAGCAGGTAAAGACTCTCAATAGATTTTACACTAATGTACTATACTTTTACTACAAACCAGTTATCTTATCCTTAGCTAACTGGAGGGCTAAATCCATCTGCCCACCAGTGCAGTTCTTGTATGAAGGAGAGAAGTGTTGCATCCTTAAGGGACAACACAGTGGTCTTGCAGATGGGAGAGGAAGTTCATGGACTTACATTATCAGGAGTTACATTATCTGAGGCTATCAGAAAATCCAGACCCTTGAAACTATAGTTTCTGTTGATGTAATTCTGTTGACTTCAGCGGCAACTCATTTGTCTGGTGGTTTCATTGAATTCACTTGTAGCTCAACAACTGGAATCTCCTTAAGACTGTTCTTCCAGTTAGGGGTCTTCTGCTGTCTTCTAGCCTTTTCAATTCTGGACCTAAAAAAGATCACAACCATACTGAACTGAAAATAACTTAAAAATGCAGCTTTCTCCTCTCTGCGAAAGGGACTATAGAAGCAATTTCTTCATGTAACACAAAACTTTCACTTCTAGGTAATCTTAAGAAAAACAAAATGAGAGCTAGAACCACCAAGAGGCACCAGGTTTCTTCTCTTTACTCACTAATTATCAGTTATTAATTCAGCCATCTTCCTGACGAGATCTACCTCCTCCTTTAGATGAGGTGGCTGGATCTCAGAGCTGCGATCTCAATTTCACAGCAGGCCATATGCTGGTGGCCAGGCCAGCCCTGGAGGAGTTGTGCCAAAGGTGGCATTGAGGTGGTCCTCAGCCAGCTACTACGAGTGCTCTGCTGCTCACCTCCTCCATAAAAATGTCAGCGCCACCCCATGACAATATGTTTTGGAACCACGTTTTGGAGGGGGGCGGGTAGAAATTAACCGTCAGTCAAACCATGTAATTCGGTCTTCATGCTGTAAAGATAACTTTGGAGAAGAATTGCTCCTTCAGCATCAGTAAATGAACCAAGGACCTGGCTTTAGTGTTAATGTTACTTGTCTTTCTCTGTTGTGCTGTGCTCTGTTGCAGAAGTTAAATCCGTGTTCCTCATTCCTTCCAGCTTAAGATTTTCTAATGCTTCATAAAAGAGCAGTGTATTAACTTTGGGGACGTGTTAGAAATACACTTTGCTTGAAACCTTCCTGTCTACCTCTATTTTCCTCCCAGGTTCATCTAGATAAGATATTCTGCATTTCCTATCCAAAATGAGGATCCCATTTTGTAGTGAGGTATAAAACTATGTACAAAATACACGCGTTTGTATTTCATTACCAAAGTCTTTCAATAAATGGATAAAATTGTGTGCCTAAAGTTTGCAAAGTAACAGAGTTTTCCTTGTGGCCAAGAAAATATATTTATTTTGGGGGTAAATATTTAGATCCTGGTTCAAGACCTCTTGTCTGCTCAGCTGTGAATTCGTTTGCCTGTCGAGTGACTGTGGAGGCAAGTGTGCACGTCAGGATAGACTTGCAGTTGCCATAAGTCAGATGAGCTCAGCAGAGCCCAAACAATTTCCATTGTCCCACGGCTTGGTGGGGGTTCCTACGCAAAATGGCTTAGAAAAGGAACTCAAGTCACATACATGCTTAAGTAGCAGTTTTAAAATTAGGAAGGAAAATATTCTGGACAAACATGGGAGTGGAAATGTTTTGCGTACCAAAGCAGGTGGGACTCCTGCACCCAATTAACTGATGCAGTAATAGCTGCCATCAGCCTGCAGCGTTCTGGAGCTGTCTCGCTCTGTAAGCCGTCATTTGCTGATGCCAGCAGGCTCAGCAGTCCGAAAAGCTATTTTTTCCCTACTGCTGAGACCACTATTTCATAGACTCTGGCAAAAGAGGTGCCTTCTGTCTCCCAACATCACATGCCAAGAGAAAGCCTTTTGTCCACCTACAATAGAGCTAGTGGCAGAGAAGGAAGTTATGAAACACTAGTTACTGTCACTGGCAAGTGAGCCATGAAGCAGGGTTCTGCCAAAAGGACACAGGCTGCGATCTGACCTCCCTTTCTACGCTCACAGCTACTGTGTACAGGTGAAGCCGTCACTTGTAGGGAGCACTGGAGGTGGGCTGTGTGCTAAGCTGAGCCAAGAACTCCTTGGAAGTTAAAGGTGACGTTAGTGCTAGGGCAGAGATCTGGGTCCGTGTTGGAAATATGGACAATGCTTTTCCTCAGTCTTCCCGCTGAGGGATTTCTGCCACTTGGGCAATTGCCATGGGTCTCAAAATGCAGCTATGAAATTGGTAGCTATCCCAAATTAAATAATACGCTGGAGGAGGGGGGCAAGAGGAGGAGGGTGGCACTGGGCAGCTTTCAGGCTGGCCAAATTTGGCATCTTTTTTATTTGCTAAAATCTACCTTCTTAGTAGTCCTTGCCTGTGCTTGCCCTCTCTTTGTGCAACATCAGCTCCAGTGTGCCAGAGCAGCAGGGTGAGGTGCCTTTGGGCATCGGAAATGTGTTGTATTGGTCCCGTCCGGAGCCCAGCAGCCCCTGTTGCTCCTCTCCCCCGCAGTCGCCCATGCTCGATGCGGCTAGATCCGTCGGGACACCGCTGGGGTGATCCTCTGTGTCTGCTATGGGGGGTGCAGAGCAGAAGAGGGGTGCAGCGTGGGACACCGGCCTGATAGCACGGTGCTGTGCAGTGACGATCTGTTCCCCCCCTGCTAAAGGGCACTCGCTGCCCCTCCCCTGCTAGAAGCTGTGCAGGGCCATAGGCACTTGTCAGTGCCTTACCGGTTACTCCCAGGGTAAGTCTTCAGACTCTTTTAAAAGCCCAAGGGCTGAGAGGCATATTTTTAAAGTGGAGCCTGCAATTATGGCATTTGGGAACCTCTGGGAACCAGGAGTTTTAACCACAGCAGTACCGACTCCTTCATCCAGCCTTAAACAACCCTACAACTGCTTGACTCAGCTCTTTCACACCTAAATCACTCCCCATGTTGCCGTTGCCTCCCATCTTCAGAAGACATTTTGCTGCAGTAACGTTTTCAAAGCTGCTCCTTAAATTTGGCTGTTAATTTCACATGAGGCATGTGAACTAAATGGCCAGATTTTCCAAGCCTGAGGCACCTTGAATGCACCCGTGGCTTTTGTTCTCGCCAAGTATTTGTTCTTGAAGGTAGAGTGAAACACATGCGTGCTGTGGTTTATCATGACCTGATTATATCGCTGTGAAGTCGAAGGGTGGGTGTCAGGGGGTAGCAGCTATTTAAAACCATTTTCATCAAAATCAGAGCAGTCTATGAGAGCAAGACAGCTGCTAGATCCATTGTGGGCACTGGGATGGGAATTCCTGCCTGTTTAATCAGCCAGCCAGCTGCAGCCGGCAAAACCGACCCCGGCAGGTCAAGGGGTGGAGGGCTGCACCTGTGAGCTGCCTATGCGCCCGTTGTGGGATTGGAAAGAAAAGGACAAAGAAGTTTAAAGACTCGATCAAACGAATGAAACCTGAAGTGTCAAAGCTATATGGAGGTTAAAAGGCAACAGCTCCATCACAGGCCATCTTGCAAGCTCAGCGGAGAGAGGACTCGGCGTATCGTGGCGAGGAGCCATCTCTGCTCAGGAAAATTTCTGAATGTCTGTAAAACTGACATGCCTCTGTTAAACCTTCTGTAGCTGGGTTACCATTCTCACTGCTTGAAGTTCTGGATAATTAGCTTTAAGGGTATTACAGAGATGCCTTTGGATCGTCGCTGTGAGGGTTCAGCAAGGAGCTGAGGCAGTGAAACGCCTGCGGAGCCCCGGTGCAGAGGCAGTAGCAAACCCTACCATCTGTGTTTAGCTCAGGCACCGTAAGAACATTAAACATCGCACCAATACACACACACATCTCAGCCTGTCGGTCAGGAACTGCCTGTATTGCATATGCGGGCAGGCAGGCAGCACGACATCGAAGGGCAGCCCCCTCTACCAGCTGCCCACACTGTTGACCCCCATTCTGGTCGGGCAGTTGGTGCCCAGCTTTTGCTGTCAGACCTGAGCCTGTCGATCTGACAGTTGATTGCTGTGGTTCCTGGAGTCAATAAATGAAATCTGTTAAGTCACTCACTTCTACTTGAGGTGGATATTATGCAGTCGTAAATTGGATGACACCAAACTAGGAGGAGTAGCTGATACAGTGAAGGTTCATACTGCCATCCAGACCTCAACAGGCTGGAGAAATGGGCCAACAGGAACCTCGTGAAGTTCAGCAAGGAGAAGTGTGAAGTCCTGCAACCATAGGCACCAGTATACGCTGGGAGCCACCCAGCTGGAAAGCAGCTTGGCAGAAAAGGACCTTGGTAGACACCAAGTTGAACATGAGCCAGCACAGTGCCCTTGCAGCAAAGAAGGCAAATGGTATCCTGGGTTGCATTAGACAAAGTATTACCAGCAGGTTGAGGGCTCTCCAGTACAAGAGAGACATGGACATACTGAAGAGAGTCGAGTGAAAGACCATGAAGATGATTAAGGATCTGGAGCATCTCTCCTATGAGGAAAAGCTGAGCGAGCTGTGTCCTGGTTTCAGCCAGGGTAGAGCTGGTTTTCTTCACAGAAGCTGGTGTGAGGCTGTGTTTTGGATTTGGGATGAGAAAATGTTGATACCGTGCTGATGTTTTGAGTTGTTGCTAAGTAGTCAAGGACAGTCCAGCTTCTCGTGCTGGCCTGGCAGCAAGAAGACTGGAGGTGCCCGGGGAGCTGGGAGGGGACACAGCCGGGACAGCTGACCCAGGCTGGCCAAAGAGATATTCCATACTATATGATGTCATGCTCAGTATGTAAAGCTGGGGGAAGAAGAAGGAAGGGGTGGAGGGACGTTTGGAGTGATGGCGTCTGTCTTCCCAGGAAACCATTACGCGTGATGCAGCCCTGCTTCCCTGGAGATGGCTGAACCCCTGCCTGCCCATGGGGAGTGGGGAATGGATTCCTTGTGTTGCTTTTCTTGCGTGCGCGGCTTTTGCTTTACTTATTAAACTGTCTTTATCTCAAATCACGAGTTTTCTCACTTTTACTCTTCCGATTCTCTCCCCCGTCCCACCGTGGGGGAGTGAGTGAGCAGCTGCGTGGGGCTTAGTTGCCGGCTGGGGTTAAACCACGACAAGCTGTGACTGTTCGGCCTGGAGAAGAGAAGGCTCAGGGGGAATCTTATCAATGACTATAAATACCTAAAGGGAGGGTGCAAAGAGGATGGAGCCAGGCTCTTTTGAGTGGTGCCCAGTGACAGGAACAGAGGCAATGGGGCACAAACTGAAATGCAGGATGTTCAGGAAACATTTTTATCTGTGAGGGTGACCGAGCACTGGCACAGGTTGCCCAGGGAGGTTGTGGAGTCTCCACCCTTGGAGATATTCAAAAGCTGTCTGGACACAGTCCTGGGCAACTGGCTCTAGGTGGCCCTGCTTAGGCAGGGCATTGGACTAGATGACCTCTGGAGATCCCTTCCAACCTCAAACTTTCTGAGATTCTGTGATCTTGTTTCTTGGTTAAATGCAGGATCTTGGCCACAGGCACGACTATCCATTTTCCCAAGCATCAAGCAAGAGTGTTGCAAACTAAACAAAGCCAAGTGGCGTGCAGACATAGCCAAAATTAAATTGAAAGTAGCAAAATGATTGAGGACCCTGTTTGGATTAATCACTTAGCTCTGGTCAAGGCTATGACAAGTGCAAGTTTTATTGGGAGTTTTTAAAAATAGGCTACCAAAAAAGAAAGATAATTTATCAAAGTAATAATTTCATGAGATGATAATCGCTTTGATAGGTTCTTTTTTTCCATAAAAATGTTCTTAGCAAGAAAGACGACTTCTTTATACAGAGAAAAAAGAGGAGTTTTTCTTCATTTAAATGAAATATTAACATTTTTGAAGTATTTCTACAAAATACCCAAAGGTTTACAAGGAAATAAAACCCATTTATTTGCAAACATATATTTTTAAAATATTTTGCTATTTTGCCCTTTTAAATTGATTTTGGTTTTATTACTTACAAATCACTGCTGTGCTGAGATGAAGACCAGGTTTTGTTCAGCAAGCAACAACAATATATGGCTGAAAGCCTATATGATGATTTATTTTCAAACTTCTGTGGGGGAAGAAGGCAGTACAAGTACTTCACCCTGCATCAGAAAATTCAGAGTGAGATTTCGTGGCCCGTATGTGACACAGGGTACCTGGCACGGTTCCTCGTGGCTCTCAGATCGGCGGGTCCTTCTGTTAGCCATGGAGACGTGGTCGGTTAAGGTCTCACAGAGTCAAAGGAATTGGGTGAATTTACACAGAGGGGTAATAGTCACACTGTAATGGGCAGAGTCAGGCGGCAAAGGTAATTTTAAGGGTGAGAGGTAATGACGATGCCCTGAAGTTAAACAGCACTAACAATATTTTTTAGGTAGATATGGGGAGGGTTCAAAGAAGACATCAGCGGGAATGAGAACAACCTGGAAGCCCACCTTTCCTGCTCCCAGAAATGCAGATCTCCCTCTGTTTGCCCGGATCTGCATGCCGTAAAGGCAGAATTATGCAGCGACGGATCTCATCTGCATAACGAAGAGCCCATGCCCAGCACAGAAGGCCGCAGAGCACATTTCCGCTCTCCGTGACCCTAATTAGCCATCTGTGACGTGCAACTGGAAGGGGGCTTGGCTCAGCCGGGGAGCAGGGAAGGGGCAGCCAGAGAGCGAGTCCCCCGTCGGGGCTCGGTCGGCATTTCTGTCTACCCCGGCGCGGGGCCTGCCCGCTGCTGCGGGGAGCGGTAAGGCAGCTGCAGACCGGCGAAGGGAAGGCCGGGAGCCCCCCGCTTGCCCACTCCAGCTATGCAGAAGCTGGAAAAATCAGAGCTACTTGAGGAAGCCCCCGCTGGGAAAGCGGCCTCCGGCTCATCCGTTTCCAAAAGGGCGTCCGGCAATCTGCCGCACACGTATGCCAATCTGTGCACCCAGAGCAGCCCAGCTGGGAGGGCAGCGGATGGCTCCAGGGCACTGGATCAGGCCGTCAGGGTCCAGAGATGTGCCTGCTGCACCAAAGAGATGTTTCCAGCCTGAAGAAGTGTGGCCAGCAGGGCGAGGGGGGGGTTCTGCCCCTCTGCCCCGCTCTGGGGAGACCCCCCTGCAGTGCTGCGTCCAGCTCTGGAGCCCTCGGCACAGGAGAGACATGGACCTGCTGGAGCGGGGCCAGAGGAGGCCCCAGCAACGCTCCGAGGGCTGGAACAGCTCTGCTGGGAGGACAGGCTGGGGGAGCCGGGGGGGGTCAGCCTCGGGCAGAGAAGGCG
>NW_010532571.1:0-3135 GCF_000687285.1 Phaethon lepturus | reverse complement strand
CCTGCAGCTGCCAGGGCTGAGAGGGGCTGAGGAGAAAGGTGGGGACAGACTTTTTAGCAGGGCCTGATGCCATAGGACAAGGGGTGATGGTTTTAAACCAAAAGAGGGCAGATTTCGACTAGATCGAAGGAAGAAATGTTTCACCATGGGGGTGGTGAAACCCTGGCACAGGTTGCCCAGAGAGGTGGTAGATGCCCCATCCCTGGGAACATCCCAGGTCAGGCTGGACGGGGCTCTGAGCAACCTGCTCTAGTTGCAGATGTCCCTGGTCGTGGCAGAGGGGTTGGACTAGATGGCCTTTAAAGGTCCCTTCCAGCCCAAACTATTCTATGATTTTAAGTTACAAACAAGATAACCCCCTTTCTTTTATTTCTTGAAGGTGACCTGCCTTTTGGGGTGATTGCTAAAAATTGGCCATTGAGCAGGTCTATGTTATTTTGAAAGGGCTGCACAGAGGCTAGAGTGCTTATTTGTAAATTCAAAAGAAATCTTTCTGTGAAGTACAATCATTGAAGCTAAAGAAGTATTTTGTCATTGCTCTTTTGTTTTACATAATGTTCGCAGTCACGCCATGTTAATGTCAGTGGATGAGAGTAAAAAAATGGAAAGTTGCTATGACCGTGGTGAAGGCTGATTGTGTAATTGAGAAAAAAGCAGAAAGCAAATGATGCTGATCAGTTACAAAGTGTCAATTTTATTAGTGTTCTTCTGGCTCAGAAGCTTTGGGTGTCATTAGTGTATGAAAGGACATTTCAGAACAATAGTATGGTTTTTAGTCTGGAATCCTTTAAACTACGTGCAGAAGAGATTCTACTCCTGTCTCAAGGACAACTTGTGTTTAGGCAGAAGTTTTATTTCAATTGCTGATAAGCCAGCTATAAGAACAAGGCTCTAAATCCACCTCTAAATCCACCTCAGAAACCAGTAGCACTTGTTATAAAAGAACTAATTATTAAGCAGCCTTCAGATTTTCCCAGCTTTCACTGATGGAAACAACCTGCCCAGCTGGAAGATACCTAGGCAAATGTCATCATCTCTGTTGTACCTGTTTCGGCAGCAGAATCAAGACTTGGTTTACAAAAGCTTCTGTCTCCCAGGCCCAGGACTTTGGTTTTGTACAAATATTATTTGCATGGCCAACAACAGAAAACCTGAACAATGACTTTCTTTAACATTAGGAGTGCATGCTTGCATCTGTCCAACTTTGGGAATCGTCCTGATTTTAGTTCTGCAGCAGGACGGCACAATTTGTTGAAAAGGACTGTAGCCCTTCATTTCCAACCTTCTGTAATCTCACCAGCTGGGTTTACATTTTACCTGTGTTTTTTCCCAGCTACTCAGTGGCCAGCATGAACCCCTTAAGGGAGTAAGCATTTCCACCCCCCCAGAATGATAACCCCTCCTGGGAAGACAAGAAAGGGGCATACTCAGTGTCTACCTCCAGCTGATCATTTAGTCCTGTTGGGTTTTAGGTGTTCCAAGGCAGGAGGCTTTTGCAGCCTCCCTGGAACAAGATTTTGGAGCTCACTGAACAGGCCCACTCAAGACCCTCAGAAGTCAGCTTTCCAATGGAATGTTTTTTGTTTTGTTTTGTTTCTTTTGACAAAAAGGGGCATTTTTTGTTGAATGCTTGAGATGTAGAGTTAGCTGGAATTCTTCAAGCATCAGACATTGTGATTAAGTCTTAAAAGTGTCAAAACATTTGGAAATTTGAGAAAATGAGTTAAAAAAACCTCAAAAAGTTTCCTGTGCATTTTAAAAAAATGGTTTACTATTCAGTAAATTCTTTTGCTAATCAGTCTAAATATTTCCTGTCTAGAAACACAGGCTCTGTCATAACTGGATGAGACTAATGGTTCCTCTAACCTAGTCACCTACCCTCAGTAATGCCTAATAGCAGGTACAACAGACGATGAAAGAAACTCTGAAGTTACTAGGGGGTGTTTTGACTGCCATAATCAGCTGCATTTTTAACCTCAATCCTTATGCTCCTCAGATAAACACAGAGATTCTTATCTTGTTGCTTATCTTACTAGTTTCCAGTTGCCTGTCCAGCTGAGCTCTTTAAACCTTCCCTTGTGAGCTGGTCCCTCCACCATCCGCATTGCTCGTCTCTGAACTCTCCTCTATTAAGCTTCATCTAAGTAGTGCCAAGTTGCTTCTAGCTGTATTTCATGGTTTAGGTGCACTCTCTTCACATCAGTGCTACTGTAGGGGCACAATGATGAGGAAAGAAGGGACAACATAGAAGCACAAAAGTGGGATGACATACTCTAAAAATGACTCCTGCAAAGTAAGATAACCAGCTAGGCTTAGTCCTTGCTGTAACCATGGGGCACCTGAGCTAAATCTGACCCTGTGTCTCCTACTGAGAAGAGAATATAATATCAACCACGTGAAGGAAAAATTCCTCTTGAAGGAATAATACTGAAGATGGGTCAAGAGTCAGCTGAAATGTACCTTCTCCGTTTACTGGACATGTCCAGCCTGCTGAGGCGTTAAGGCAGTACATTTCAGCTCATCATTAATTTACGAGCGAATTCAGGAATAATAAAGTGTCACTTGGCCTAGTACTATCTCATCGCACATAAAAATGTGGTTAGTACGCTCGGTTGATTGGTGCAAGGAGATCTACTTGAATGAAATAATCCTTGAACTGTGTCTATAGCATTAGCCAGAGTGATGGGGTTAAGCCAAAACCAAATAGCCCCAACCTATGAGGAGACTGGGCTCAGGTCTGACTGCTGGGGCTCATGGCTGTCACCTCTTAGATGTCACCACCAGTTCATTTTGGATGTTCTCGGCTTGTGAAGATTTCTCATGTTGTCTTTAAACTCAGGACAAGACTCGTGGGTTAGTTACCCTTGTCCCGGTCACTTATCTTACAGTTACAGTGGAGCATTTAGCCCTTTTTGTTGACTGAAAAAGCATCTCTGCGGCTCTCACAGCAGGCAGGCATTGAACGTCCTCCCTCCTCAGAGGTAATGCAAGCAGACACCTGATTTTTACAACAACCCCTCTTCACACAGGCATGCATCTATGCTGCATGGTGACTTTAAGCGATCAGGACTCACTCATGCAGCTAGTCTTTGCACAGACTGGCATCCTGGTTAACAGGGGAGGTCCCAGGGGACT
>NW_010532570.1:0-5009 GCF_000687285.1 Phaethon lepturus | reverse complement strand
CCAGCAGGAGTATGGAAGTGATCGTGCCCCTCTACTTGGCATTGATGAGGCCGCACCTTGAATCCTGTGTTCAGTTTTGGGTCCCTCGCTACAAGAAGGACATTGAGGTGCTTGAGCGTGTCCAGAGAAGGGCAACAAAGCTGGTGAGGCATCTGGAAAACAAGTCTTCTGAGGAGCGGCTGAGGGAACTGGGGTTGTTCAGTCTGGAGAAGAGGAGGCTGAGGGGAGACCTTACCGTTCTCTACAACTACCTGAAAGGGGGTTGTGGCGACGAGGGTGTTGGCCTCTTCTCCCAAGTAACTAGTGATAGGACAAGAGGAAATGGCCTCAAGTTGCGCCAGGGGAGGTTTAGACTGGATATTAGGAAAAATTTCTTCACTGAGAGAGTGGTCAAGCATTGGCTCAGGCTGCCCAGGGAGGTGGTAGAATCACCATCTCTGGAAGTATTCAAAAAATGTGTGGATGTGGTGCTTCAGGACATGGTTTAGTGGGCATGGTGGTGTTGGGTTGACGGTTGGACTTAATGATCTTGAAGGTCCTTTCCAACCTTAATGATTCTGTGATTCTGTGATTCTGAAGAAGAAAAAAAATCTTGCTAGGAGATATCATAGTGGGATTCTGTTATAGACTACTCAACCAGCCTGAAGATGCAGATGAAATATTTTAGAAGCAGCTGGGAGAAGTCTCACAATGGATAGCTCTTGTTCTCATGGAGGTCTTCAACTTACCAGATGTCTGATGCAAATACAATACAGCAGAAAGGAAACAGTCTTGGAGATTCCTGGACTGTTTGGAAGATGACCTCCTGACACAGCTGGTGAGTGAGCGAACTAGGGAAGGTGCCCCACTGGACCTGTTGTTTGTGAACAGGGAAGGACTTGTAGGTCATGTGATGGTTGGAGGCCATCTTGGGCATAGCAATCACAAAATTGTAGAGTTTTCAGTTCCTGGAGAAGTAAGGGGGGGCTTCTGCAGAACTGCTACCTTGGTTGTCCAGAGGACAAACTTTGGTCTTTTTAGGAGACTCGTTGATAGAGTCCCTTGGGAGGCAATCCTGAAGGGCAAACCAGTTCAGGAAGGTTGGACATTCTTCAAGAAGGAAATCTTAATGGCACAGGAGCAGGCGGTCCCCATGTGCTGAACGACAAACCGGTGGGGAAGAACACCGGCCTGGCTGAACAAAGAGCTTTGGCTGCAACTCAGGCAAAAAAAGGAGAGTTTATGACTTTTGGAAGAATGGGCAGGCAACTCATGAGGACCACAAGGAGGTCCTTGTGGTCCTCATGAGTTGGGAGGAAATTTAGAAGGACCAAAGGCCAGACAGAACTTAATCTGGTTACTGCTGTAAAAGACAGTAAAAAATATCTCTATAAATAAATCAGCAACAAAAGCAGGGTTAAGGAGAATCTCCATCCTTTACTGGATGCGTGGGGAAACATAGTGACAAAGGATGAAGAAAAGGCTGAGGTCCTTAACGGCTTCTTTGCCTCAGACTTTAAGAGTCAGACCAGTTGTTCTATGGGTACCCAGCCCCCTGAGCTGGAAGACAAGGATGGAGAGCAGAATGAAGCCCCCATAATCCAAGGGGAAATGGTTAGCAACCTGCTACACCACTTAGACACACACCAGTCTATGGGGACAGCTGGGATCCACCCAACGGTACAGAGGGAGCTGTCAGAAGTGCTCACCAAGACACTTGCAATTGATTATCAGCAGTCCTGGCTAACAAGGGAGGACCTAGTTGCAGGCAGTTGACTGGACGTTAGTAAATGTGATGCGCATTTACAAGAAGGTCCAGAAGGATGATCTGCGAAACTACAGGCCTGTTGGTCTGACCTTGATGCCAGAGAAGGTTATGGAGCAGATCGTCTTGAGTGTCATCACGCAGCACATACAGGACAACCAGGTGATCAGACCCAGTGAGCATGGGTTTATGAAATGCTTGACCAACCTGATCTCCTTTTATGACAAGGTGAGACGCTTAGTGGATGAGGGAAAGACTGTGGACGTTGTCTACCTGGACTTTAGTAAAGCCTTTGACACTGTCTCCCACAGCATTCTCCTGGAGAAACTGGTGGCTCATGGCTTGGATGGGTGTAATCTTCACTGGGTAAAAAAAACTGGCTGGATGTCCAGGCCCAAAGTGTTGTGGTGAATGGAATTAAATCCAGTTGGTGGCTGGTCACAAGCAGTGTTCACCAGGGCTCAGTATTGGGCCTGGTCTTGTTTAATACCTTTATCAATGATCTGGATGAGGTGATTGAGTGCTCCCTCAGTAAGTTTGCAGAAAACACCAACTTGGGCAGGCCTGCTGGCCTGCTCGAGGGTAGGAAGGCTCTACAGAGGGACCTGGACAGGCTGGTTCAATGGGCCAAGGCAACTGTATGAGGATCAACAAGGCTAAGTGTTGGGTCCTGCATTTGGGTCACAACAACCCCGTGCAATGCTACAGACTTGGGGAAGAGTGGCTGGAAAGATCCCAGGAGGAAAAGCACCTGGGGGTGTTACTCGACAGCCAGCTAAACATGAGCCAGCAGTGTGCCCAGGTGGCCAAGGTGGCCAACAGCATCCTGGCCTGTATCAGAAGGCTACAGGAGTTCAGAAGGACTAAGAAAGTGATTGTCCCCCTGTACTCAGCACTGGTGAGGCCGTACTTCAAACATTGTGTTCAGTTTTGGGCCTCTCAGTACAAGAAAGACACTGAGATGCTGGAGCATGTCCAAAGAAGGGCAATGAGGCTGGTAAAGGGTGTAGAGCACAAATCTTATGAGGAGCAGCTGAGGGAACTGGGGTTGTTTATCCTGAAGAAAAGGAGACCTTATCACTCTCTACAACTACCTGAAAGGAGGTTGTAGTGAGGTGGGCGTTAGTCTCTTCTTCCAAGTAACAAGTGATAGGACAAGAGACCTCAAGTTGTGCCAGAGGAGGTTTAGATTGGATATTAGGAAAAACTTCTTCACCGAGAGGGTGGTCAAGCATTGGAAGAGGCTGCCCAGGGAAGTGGTTGAATCCCCATCCCTGGAGGGGGGATGTAGACATTAAAACATGTCATTAAAAGACATGTAGATGTAGTGCTTAGGGACATGGTTAATTGGTGGACTTGGCAGTGTTAAGTTAATGGTTGGACTTGATGATCTTAAAGGTCTTTTCCAACCTAAGCAGTTCTATGATTCTATGATTCTGTTCTATGCCACATATGCTTCATTAAGGTCTTTCCAGATTGGCAGAACTTATTTCTAACAAAGTCTAAATTGGCAGTATTCCATTATCTTTTAATAATCTTTTTTATAACTGCATTTAATCAAGTGACCCTGTTCAATCTCATGGGCTCAGGAAGCCTTATGATATGTCAGTTCCCTCCCAGGCACTAATGTATTCCACACCAACTCCAGCACTCTGCCATGAGAATGTGTGGGGTTTTTTTGAGGATCAAATGAATTTTGATCTACTTCCCAAAATTTTCAAAGAGCTCTTATTCTGGCTGAAATAGAAATACTCATGTTCCCATGAGGAAGGATGGACCACAGATAATAACACTGGGAATTTCTAGGTCTTTATTTTTTCTTACAGTCACCATGACAAATATTAATAAAATTCCAAATTGCTCAGTTATGGAGTAATTTCCTTAAAAATATTTAAAGACATGAAAATATTGCTTACTTAGACTAGATTTTAGTGAAAGTCTTTCTTCTGCTTTTGGTTCGCTCCGTTTTACTGCCATATTATGGAGGGCTCAAAATACAGAGATTTAGGCAATGACAGGTAAATATGACCTGTATGTAATGCAAAGAACTGATGATAACTATTTTAATCAGAAATAGATCCCTGCTGACAGTGATGCTATCTTTTCACCTGATTCTTTCAAATCTGCAGTCAAGGAGTTATGCTCCCTACAAAGAGAGAAATGTGGTAAGTTCTCTTCTTAGTGTGTCCTGCAGGCAGACTGGGTTACTGATGTTCTCAGCAAGAAAAGCCCCTCTTCTGCATCTTTTTTAGACAGAGAGGAACTCTAAGTTAGAAGCTGGGAGAGGAAAGACAATGGCAACTTAGCAAGTAGATGAACTGTAAAGGACTAAGGAGGAAAGATAGATCATCATTGCTTTTAACTCACTGTTTTAGAACAGGTAGCTAAAATGCTGTTCAAGAAGGGAATCAGATGGCAAAGAACAAAAAATTAATTCAGTGAACAAGGCTAGACCTCCCTTAGTTTCATGCGTGAACATGGTTCTGCCTTCTTTCCTTCTTTCCAAATGAAAAATTCATGGCTGGTCAAAGCAAGTGGAGAGACAGTTAAGCTCATTATTGATGAAGGCCATTAATGCCTCTCTTCAGAAGGGCATTTTGCCAGCTTTACTTAAGCAGCAGTTAGGCTCTTGCTCAAAAACCCATCTTTGGATGATATTAGCAAAGTCAATTACTGTCCAATGTCAGGCCACCCAATATTTGGGAAGATAATTGAGGTTATGCTGATGGGTGAACTCTAGTAATGTTTGCATTACGAAGATTTAGTTTGTCCCCATCTGGCTTGGTCAATATGTGAGTAGAGAAATGAGACTACATGATCACTTCCTAGCACTGTATTCTGGTGATGGGCCCCTTGGATTTTTTCCTGTGGAGGGAGATATTATTGACTCGATAATGGGCTACTGTAGGAAGAACACATCAGATTCTTCCTTTACAGGTACAAAATTCCACTAGTAGATTATTCTTGCCCCATACTTACACATAGCTCTTAGGAGTAATGCTGCATTGCAACTGAAACTTGAATGCAACTGATACTTTAATTTTATACCTCAGTCTCACTCAGTCAAGATTCTAGTCTTGTTACTTGTATAGGTCATGATACTGTCATCATGTTTACTCTTACATCATCAGCTTTACTCTTCGCTGGGTAAAGAACTGGCTGGACTGCTGAGCCCAGAGAGCCATGGTGAATGGCGTTAAATTTGGCTGCTGGCTGGTCACAAGCGGTGTTCAACAGGGCTCGGTTCTGGGGTCGGTCTTGTTCA
>NW_010532569.1:0-62218 GCF_000687285.1 Phaethon lepturus | reverse complement strand
TCCAGCCAGTTCTTTGCCCAGCGAAGAGTAACTTAAAGGAATTTTGCATCAGGTTCTTCCATGTTTTGCTTTGTTTTGTTTTCTCCAAAACAAGGTAAAATTTTCTGCCAAGTGATGAAGTCAAGTGATGAAGCGTTACTGAAATCTCTGGAAATGCACCAGCTTATGCCAGAAGCATATGTGGTCTATAATATTTCTACAGAAAGAACAAACTCGAGCAAAATGTGTCCATATGAAAGTTTCTCACCCATGTCACAAAATAAATTTCATAGTGATCACACTCATTTATCCATCTATGCACACAAACACTTAACAAGTCTTAAAATGGCAAAATTCTTCATTGTCTTATGGCATACCCTTGGTTCCATTCCATACTAAATATCTTAAATATCAACAAAGATGTATTTATTATACCTACAATCATTCACACTAGTTTAAAATGAGCTTCAGCAAAGGGCACCTTAGGACACAGTTTAGAGGTATTGACAAATCTCCTGATTTAATGCATTACCACATCCCACATCTGACTGTAGCAGTTTTATATCTTTGACAATAAAGGAGACATGCAGCCTAATTAAGTCCAATTTAGAAGGGCTGTAGAACAAGCCAGATACAGTGGAAATTCTGTATTTTATAGTATTATTGTAGCAATTTTTTAACAGTATCTGGAACTCATTTCCACACTTCTGACTTCACAAAAGAAAACACAGCCAGGGCTCCCAAGTATAATTACATTGGTATTCATCATTCAGCAATAAAGAGTACCATAGCACTGTGAAACAAAATCTCTTGCAGGGGTTCTTAGACCTTCTGTTTCAATTTCCTGAAGGCCAAGACAGTTGAAAGAAGATAAGCAAACATGCCTCCAGAAATGGAAAATAAGAATGTGTTCTGCGAAAGACTGAATAAGCAGTAGCAGTAGCATAGCAATGAAAATATTGAAGTGTTTGCAAATACTTGTGAATTTTGGGAGATGGGCACTCTGCATACAGATGGATAAACTCCTTTTCCTCTGAGCACCTAATCCAAATTCTGCTGAAATACATGAAAAGAACTGTAGTTCTGTGTACATGGATTTGATAATGTCCCATGTGATGTCTTCCCACCTGTATCACCCAAACTATAGGACCCTGAGGCCACATTAGTCACTACAATATTTCCATATCATATGTGGAAAAGTTCAAGTTACAGATGTCTCTGTGGGCCAGGAGCAGAACAATAATTTCCCTTACACATTTAAATATCTGAAATAACCACAGAATTGTTCTTACAAAAGAACTGTTGCGAGTAACTAAACCCTAGCAGTCTTAGATCCCAGAAACAGATACAGCTGACAAAGGTGTTGTCTTGTTTTCACAAACACTGTCATCCCTAAAATGAAAAAAAAACCCCTACAAAATACTGCATTTCTTTGAGTAGAATTGTCTCATTGCAGGCAAGAGTTCTTACTTAATGCCTCCGTACTGCTGCAGTTTCTTGAGCCCTGTCTCTGAACTTTAGTAATGCTGAAGACATTGGTAATAAATGCCATGTGTGCAGCATTGTTATCTGCACCGCACCAAGTGTGCATGCATTAGCAAAGCAGAAGTTTTAATCATTTATGTAAATGTATGATGTAGCACTTTATGGCATATTAGTTAAGTATTGATTGCTGTTTGAGACTTGTGTTTATGCATTCTGTGCTAATGAAATTTGTACCAAAGACCAAATTGGACAGTGATGTCAATATACATACATATAAACAGGGGTTATTTTGCAATGGTTCAATCTCCACAATTATTTTAAGTAGTTTTATGGGAATAAAAGCAGTAAGTAGTAAGCTAGTTAAACTATCCTCTAATGACCAATGAAAACAATCCAGATTTTCTGTTTTCAATGCTCGCTTCACAACATAAGCATCAGCCAAGCAGCCTTTCCCAAATCTTTTGCATTGTCAAAGTGTTTTGGCTCAAAATGAATGCACAAAGAGTGGCTCCTGAGACACAGGCAAAGGCATCTGTTATGCAGCATGTTGCATCCAAAAGCCACCTGTGTGTTCGTAGATAATGCGAGGCATTCACATGTCAGAATGGATCCTTTGTGGGATTTTCTGAAGTTATATCTAAATAAATTTCTTCTGCCAAGTACATTTGATGGGGTTTCCAACCAAACGATAACATGATTTTTCTGAGTCTCTATTAACTCGACTGCCTCAATGTGTGTTTTTCTCCTGCCTATCTGCTTTGATTTGTATGGTTGTTATTTTTTCCCTCTTGCTTGAGCCAGGCTTTCTTGTTTTGCTGACTCCCTTGCTGTTGCACAGCCTTTACTTTCCAGTTCTCTCACACTCACCTCTGAACTGGACCAGAATTCAGGTGGAGAGGATTCTCAGCTGATGCTGCTTTCACAGCCTGTACTGGCTCTTCAGTGTTGCTCAGAAGCCAATAATAAGACTAAAATAGACAATACTTTGACATGGCAGCTGAAATTACGGTCACCTTTCACCAGATTTAATAACAGTATTAGAAGAGTTATGAGCATAAGACTTCTAAAAATCTAGCTTTCAGGGCTGAATTCAGTAAATACCCTTAGGTTTCCAAGAAAATAACAACAGTAGTAAAAAATGTCCAAGACTTTTGGGGTGAAGCAGGTGGCAGGAATTATAAAATAGTGCTGAGAGGAACAGGTTCATTGCCCTTTGAAAATGTTTCAAATTTTGAAGATGTTTAGATCCTTGGATACAATAAAAGGGAGGCAAGGCAGGTTATTTTGATATGTGAATAAGCTTATGAATTGAGCACATATGAGTAAAGCTTTGTGCTCTGTCAATATGGTAACCTCTTGCCCTCACAATCAGAGGAATCCTGACTGATGGATGAAGCAGGCAAAGGAGTGCCCTGATCTCTACCTTGTTTCCTTTCATGACTAGTCTAATACACTAATGAAAGTCTACTTCAGATTTGAGACCTCCGTCCTGTCAAAACTACAAAATATATTCCCATTATAAGTTTTTGTTTCAACATCACTACATTTTTGCCATAGCAAAATTCCAATAAGTTCTGCTGATTAGATATAAGGAAGATTTTTTTTATGATGAGGGTGGTGAAACACTGGCACAGGTTGCCCGGAGAGATGGTAAATGACCCCTGGAAACATCCCAGGTCAGGTTGGAAGAGGCTCTGAGCAACTTGATCTAGTTAAAGATGTCCCTATTCATTGCAGTGGGGTTGGACTAGATGGCCTTTAAAGGTCCCTTCCAACCCAAACTATTCTATGATTCTAAGAAAATGTGGGTAACAATGCTATCAGAGACAAGATGATGAGTGAAGATAGAGGAAGTCTGGTCTACCTTGCAATTTAAGCTCTGCATCTTTTCTAAAAATGACTTCAAGACCTTGTTTAAAGGTCTTTGCTTTCAACAAAAAGACCACAGTGATTTAATAAACCTTGAATGATATTCTGGGTGACGATGTTGGACTACAAACATTAAAGACTGAAAACCTGTTTCCTTGCTAACGAGGTACAGCCTTGTGACAAAGCTCATCCATACTGCCAGCCAGTACGCGCCAGTTCAGTGTAAAGTGCAATTTCCAAACAGAGCCATTTGGTTTCTGCGCTGACACTATTAACAATGATGCCAATGGCAATAACACTTTTCATACAGTGGACACCTGTATGCTTGGAATAGGATAGAGAACATCAGCTCATTTCATTTTGGCTTGCAAACGGCTGCAGGTGGCAAAGCTATTTGCTTGCTTACAGTATAGAATGGACTTCGAGTATGAAGGAAAAGGCTCTATTATTTCACAGCCCCCTCCTGGCCCTTCCATATATGCTCATTTAAGACCCAGATGTAAAACAAAATATGTTACTCAAGAAAAAAAAACCCAAAGTGACTTTATAGAATTCTGTAAATATTCTCAGGCACAGCAATCAGAGCACTGCATTGTGTGGCATGACTACCATTTGTCACAGCACACAGTCAAAGGTATTGCCCTGAATTAGGAATGCTCCATAGTGAAATCAAATGCCAAAAGCATGGACAGGATCTGAGTTCTGGTTCAGATTCATATGTGAGTCCACAAAGATCAGCTAAACCCCTTTCTGGATGGATTTGTTTGGTTATCAGGTTGTGTTATATTTCTTTTAAAAACAACTCAGATGAAGTATAGGGGGTGGGAGGGAACGGACATAGCTGGATTCTGATGGGCAGCTGAGAATGTTTTGGGTGCTTCAAGGATGGTAGGCAGGAGATTTGCAGCACAGTCGAGAACCTGTGGCTGATGATAAGAAGAGCAGATAATCAGGCCCCAGAGAAAAAGGAAAAACATTTCTGGAGCCATAGGGAACTGGGTTTGCTGCAACGCAGAAACTCACTGAATGAACAAAACCAGGCTTGGAGGCAAGAATCCATCTGCTTGAACACAATGGACAAAGGAGACATCCTATTTTCCCTCCATTTTTAAAAAGGAGACAAACTATGTTTAACTACATATGAGTTTGAGAAAGCAGTAATTTGTGAAGCACTTTCAGTTCTTCATAAAAGAAAAGCTATGTCCTGGGGAGGAAGACAAAACAGCAAATAAAATTGTGTGGCAGGAATAAAAAAAATGACACAACATCTCTATACAGTTATTTTCTATGAATGATCTCAAGCAATATTCAAAACATGGTTAGTGAAATTCAAAACGCTTTTCTCAGCCCAGGTCATTTCCCTGTGCTTCATCTCAACTAATATTTTTGCAGCCACAACCAAATAGGCCTTTTATTTCGTGACGCACAGAGCAGAACAAAACAAGGAGACTCAATGTAACAGAAACTCATTTTTGTCAATAAAGGAAGCAACTATGAGTGACAAGACTTCCCGTAGGACAGACACAACTACCTACCAACAATTACCTAACTTTGCCTTTGAAGCCCCCATGGTCAAAGAACATTTACTCTCCACTGTACTGTGCAGGTGGCCACAAATGGAAGAAAAAGGTTTTGGAGAGGTCCCTGCAGTAAGAACCGGGAAAACAGGAGAAAGCAAAGAGAAGAGACAGAGAGAACTCAAGATGTTCCACCTTAGCTCTGGTGGGCATACTGGCAGCTAGAAAGCAAGACTCAAGGATGCAAAGTGACAGTGGCAGATGCAGAAATCAAGCATATGCTGAGGGAATCATCACAATACTGTCACTCAGCAAAGAGATGTCTGCCTCTGCAAGAGCACTGAGGCAGGATGCAAAGCCCCTGCCAGCCCTAAACCAACAACTTCATGCAGCACCCTTGCAAAGCCCAGGACAAAATCTCACTTACGAAGTGAGGTTCTGAAGTGCAGATGCCACTCTGCAGGCAGGTAATGCGCTGCACTGAAGTGCAGCCAATTTCTCAGAATAAGAGTTCTTCCTCCCTGATTTGCATATGCCTAAGCCCTTTTTTTGCGGTAAACCTGCATGTCTTTAAAAATATCCTAATTTTTAAATAGGAGGCATGATTTTTATTTTCATTTCTGTCATGTAATAAAGCCAAATTTTCCTATAACTATGCCCTTAATCAAGAAAAATAAACCATTTTCTATAGCAGCTGCTATGAAATATGAAAAAATCATTATTTTCATCCCTATTATTATGTAATATTAATTAATTATATTTTTTAAATTACTTTTCTCCTGCCTTATAAAATGCAGAACTCTACTGTTTATCTTGTTATATTTAAATTGGCAGCATCCCCAAGCAGGTGTTACATCTGGAAGACAACATATTGTAAGCAATTAGAGAATTGTATGTAAATACATAATTTGTCTGAGGAAAAGAAAGCTCTTTGGTCTGATTAAATATCATTTAAAAATTTTGTGTTAAAAAAGGTAAATAACTTCCAAATTGCAGGACTGGAAAATGTGCTTCCTTAAAGGATCAGCCCTAGGAGCACATTGTGTGTGTCTCTGTGATCAGCTGGTAAGAGTTCAGGTCTGAGTATGCTGTCTCATTTTGCAATCTTCATTCCCAAGAGACTTTGCTCTTTGAGGAACTGATGAACTAGAACATGATTACTTCTCCACTATCTGCTCCTTAACAAGAGTACATATTTGTGGCATACACACACAGATGCTCTTGGGATACTCTCACTGGCTGGGGATGAAGAAGGCTGGGATAGGAAGCATGAGCACACAGGGCATGCACAAGCAAAGGTGGACAGACATGTTCTGATTTTTGGCTGAAAGTCTACAGAGGTTAAAACTGAGCCCATGTAGAGATATTTTTTCCAGTAGATTTTATCTAGAGTTTTTTCCTCTCATAGGATTAAAAACACCCTCAACTTCATAAGACCCAGAAGGGGAAGAGAGCCATAGCCTTTTAGACAGCTGGAAACACGTAATACCCACCCATGGATGTATATTTTGGCTTATAGACCCAGTGTAAAACTGCAGGAAATTTGTGAAGGACCTTGGAAAACTCCTGTACTCCACAGCACTCCTGTAAGACTGTAAGTGAAATTAACCTTATTTTACTACTGGATAAAACATTGTGAAAGACAAAAAAGGAGCAAGCATTCTGTCTGCCTGATTTTGGGTGTCAACTGCTTTCCAAATCATGGAAAACAGCCACCTTGATGGGTCTCTTCTGCCAAATGAACACTTTTTAACATGAAGCACAATGAAAAAAGTGTGATTTTTATTTCTATTTCTGCCACTAAGTATTGTAACTTCACAGGCTCTGTGGAGACTTGCCACTTAAATTAGACCCTTGAGGCCCTAAGTGGTTTAAACCACTTATCAAGAATCCTATACCAAGTAAACAGTAAAAGCAGAATATTTTTTTTTTCACCCCAGTGTTTATTGGCATTGTCTACCAGGCACACTGGTGCACTTGTAGCAATCTTCTTAATAGCAGAACTAAAGACTTCCATCAGAGCTGAGGTTTCCCTCTCTTTCAAGTCAGAAATCTGTAATCCTAGTGATTACTACAGCTAGCAATGGTGACCACAGCATAACCATAATAAAGCATGAATACAGCATGACCATAACCACAACAGCAGAATGTAGCTTTGCATTAAAAGACTGCCTACCCAACCAACACAGCCTGCTCAACCTAGGACAAAATTCTCCAAATCAATTTTATTTATTTTCAGGGCATATGAAATAGATAAATTTTCCCCTCTGTTTACCTGTCTTAGATACAGATTGCCTCTCTCATAGGACAGGAAGAGCTGAAGTCCAAGAAGTGAAGTTTTCCTAGTGGAAAAACATGAGATAGAATGTTAGATCCATTTTAAATACAATATTTCAGGATTCAAAGTTAAATACTTGTGTTTTTTCCTTACAGTCTATGAGACAGAGTAAATTAGTTGGGGTTATTGTATACTACTGCAGCTGAAGTGCCTTTAGTATCTGACCTCACGCAATTGAACTTAGCTTGGGTGTTTTTACTATACTGACTTTGCAATGCAAAGAGACTGTGATATGATTAGATAGAAGTTGTTCTGCAAAGATATTCACTGACCCCACTAGCAACAGGAACCACACTTCTTTGCTAAGGGCAGAAATAAACCCACGTGTATTTCTTTGGCCACCTCACAAGGAAATAAAAGTAATGCTGCAGTAACTTAGGAGAAAATTGGTAAACTTGTAAAAGTCTCAGACACTCACTCCTTCTCCCGACCAACCACCACATCAAGCTGGTTTCTGCAACTAAGCTACAGCAGTGCTTTGAAGAGTATCTAATGGTGTCATGTCAGTATCTGTACTTGCCATGAAAACTGGCACTGGAAACTGTCACGTGTGTCTGTCAAGAAATGGGGGAGATGCAAGTCTGAAGAACTCACAGCTCTGAACCTTGGCTGAAAAAGCTACTCTCTCCTGTTACTTTGAAGCCTTGATTTTGCCTTGCCTTCACAGATTACAGTGTTGCACATGATGAATAGCATATAGCAAATTAATATTTAAGAATTCAGCACCAAGAGGTAATTACTCAGCTAGCACAGGCTCATATTATTGATGCTTGGTTCCTTAAGAGTTGTTTTTTTTTTGGAGTGTCTATAAACTAAATTAAGACATTTAAAACATTATAGTATTACACATCATTAGTTTTCCTGATCTGCATATTTTAGCAATTGTTTATGTTATGTAGCATGAAGAGCTTTCTTGCAAGTTATTTCTGAGAAAAGCTTGGACTCGATTATCTGTTTGTAATGTCTGATAAGAGAGAAAGTATCCTCCATGTTGCTGCAACAGGTTGCAGGTAAATGTAAGTACCGCCTTCATGTCCTCTGAAGTTGTATACTGAAGCATAGATCTCCAAAGCTCTGGTTTTCCTGTGACCACAGTGCCCAAATGCACCTCTCTCCAACTCTTTAGAAACCATCAGAGAAACTCTGTGGGATGTATTACATATACCAGTACAGGACATGCTCCTGAATCAGGGGGCTGTTAGCCCTAGCTTTAGTCAAATTGCACCATCTGAAGAGTCCAGAGTTAATCTTGCCAGGACAGGAACAGAAGGAACCCATTACCTGCCAGGAAACTTCAGTTGATACAGAAAGCTGTACCCCTCATTTCAGTAGTATGATCTAGCATAAGGCATCAGACCTATTTTCCACTCAATTTTCAGAGAATTAAAAAGTATGCATAAAGGTTTGAGGATTCCAGGAATCAAGAATGGAGTCTTTTTAGACTGGAAGTATCTACAACACATTCAATAGCCTGTGTCGAACATGAGGAAAAGACAATGAGCACCACAGTTAAACATGATTGCTTCTGTGGTGTAAAGAAAATCTTTATAATGGTAACACACATCTTTGTAGAAAAATGAACTGTCCTAAGACCCAAACCTAGATTTTGCCTACCTTCCTACTCCCTCCCAAAGATCTAAATAGCATCACAAATTCCAAATCCTTCTAGTCCAAGGAGTTTTGTCCTGGCTTTCTTCACCCAAAACTTCTAGAACAATACATTAGGTATCCCTTCCTTATGAGGTGAAGTGCAAAAAAAAACAACCCAGGAGAGATGTTGGTCATAGAATTGTGGAGAAATCCTATGGAAGGGACTTCAGGAGGTCATCTAATCCAAGGTCCTGCTCCCAGCAGGATAGGGTCTGGAGTTGTAGACGGTTGACAAGGGCCTTGTCTAGTCAAATTATTAAAATGTCCAAAAGAGAAATATTGGACCCTCTCTTTTCAGTCTTTTGGTCCCTGTCCAAGTGCTTAAAATCCTCACTGTCAAGAATTTTTTCCTCACATCCAGTTGGAATTTTTCATGTTAAAATTTGTAACTGTTACGTCTTGCCGTTCTGTAGTGTTCTTCTGAGAAGAATTGGCTCTGACTTGTTTATAACCCTCCTTTATGTATTGGAAGACTGGAATTCCGTCAGCCACATTCCATCCAGGCTAAACAAACCCAGTTGTCCCACCCTCTGCTTATATGTCATATGCTCCATCTCCCTTCTGAATTATGTGCTACTCAAAATGGATTTGGTGCTCCAGTTAATAACGGTGTTTTGGGAACCTACTTTATTTGCATGCATGGATGCTTGTGTGTAATGCAAAGATGTATCAGGAGTTTAAAATCAATCATAATGATATAATGGCTCCAAAAATATCAGGGGCCAAAGTGAAGAAATAGTGTCTCATAAAGACATTCAGGGATGTAGAACTTAAAAGTATATGAAATACATGGCAGAAATCTATGAAGAACTTGCATTGCATAAGAGATTAGTACCAATTTTTGCAGAAAGACATTGACAGTGTTTGAATTTCCCCGCACAGACCATTGTTATGTTGAACCAAAACCACACAGACACTGGTCATAGCTGAATGAGAAAATGAGGATCCTGAAGCCTTACGTGGAGTTGTCTTGGGTTAAAGCCAGGTAGAGTTGGAATCACATTTGGATCGATGCCACAGAGCAATAGGATTGCACAACAATAATTATACCAACAATATTTTGCACTGTTAAGCAACAAAGGCATGATTTTGAGTGTATAATGTCTATTCACTTGTAATGGATCCAAATGGGATCTCATTCTTCATGAAAAGGGTTTGGAGAAGGGCCTGACAAATTGTCAGCTTTGTGTTGTACCTACATATGTTCCATGGCATACAGGGGTATAATCTTAAATTAATGCATTTTATAACTCGAGCAAAATTCATCTAGTTCTGTGGTGTAGAACTGAATGGCTTCACTTGGCAGGCATTTGTAAGCATTTAAGACCTCTCTTTATAGACAAAATAACAAGACTCATCAATCCTATATTGTGCTCTTTGCAAAAAGCAAAATGACAAAAATTCTGAAATTGGAAATACCATTTGTGAAGTAACCTTGTGTTAAACAAAAGGCTTTAATTGACCTTGTTAAATCTTCTCTGAATAGATGTACAACCAATAATTCAATAGAACTCTCTACATCAGCCACTAGCCCTCACTCAGCCTATCAGCTTTCCAAGTGTTGGATCATTCTGTGACCTGGGGTTTAACTGTGAAAGTTTCTGTTACCATGGTAGTTTCAGAATTACATGTTATGATCGGTGGGAAAACTAGTAATAATAAAAAAGACACATACACTTGACGCTAGTGCCCAAACGAAAAGGCAAAGATCTGTGTATCTATTTTGTGTTAAAAGCTTTGCTTGAGACAAAACGCAGGTTCACTGGGCAGAGGTACAGGAGCTGCAGGACAGTCTGGTGTATAATAGAGCCATCTACCGGAAAGCCGCTGCTGTGTGCTCCTCTTCTCCACCTCACTCACCTGCTTTCAACCTCCTCAAAATTAACCCCTCAACATTTATATCCATCTCTTATTTGCTGTCCTTCGTTGTGCTGCAAGGTACAGGTGAATACTACATCTCTGTTAGTTGCCACCTATCTAGTATGGGAAAAAGTAAGAAACCTCTGTGTTCAAGCTGAGTTTACAGAGGAATAAGGTCCCCTGTCTTTTGTGAGTGGGTAGTTTACTTAGGCATATATGTCCTGCTGCTGGCCACACTCCAGTTAAATTTTAGAAAACTAAGTCAAAGCAGGAGAAATTTGTTGTGTTGCAAGACTGTCGCTTGTTTCTACAGGGAAATTGAAAAGTTTATCTTGTTTTTACAATGCACTAAAAGTCCTTTTATGATGGTTTGATTCAACAGTGCTGAGAATCATTCTTCCTGCTTTGTTATAAGAAATAAATATTGAGTAATCTCAGCTCCTACTGAGGTGGGTTTTTTTCCTTACTCTTCCTTTTTTTCTGCCTTTTTTTTTTTTCTGGGTTTCTTCTCCTTTTGTTTTTGAAAGTTGTCTACCCAGAGAAGTGGGTAGCACATGTCTGGGTAGCACATGCTACTTTTTCCCCAGCAACTATTACACTTCCTGTAGTAATTTGACATGAGGTCTTAGATTGCTCATTGCAGGGGGGTTGGACTAGATGACCTTTAAAGGTCCTTTCCAACCCAAACTATTCTATGATTAAAAGAGTTATGATCAGCCACCATTTTAAAGATAGTCAGAGTTGCATTTGCATCTATCTTAATCAAGGCCCTTGGTAAGTGAAACAGCACTGCTAAAATGAAGCTGATTGGTTTTCATGTCCTGGAAAATGACTTGGATAGACAGTAACTGAACAAATACCCTCTAATCTGCTTTGATAATATTTTTTAATTTATATTTGAGCTTACCATTGCATTGGTGTTTCCACTCAGGAAGCCTTCATCCTATGGAGAGGAACAGTTGAAAAGGTCAAATGACGTTTCAGTGAATCAGTGTAAACACGCAAGTATTAATGTTGCAGAAGGACTCATTTCTTCAGACAACCGAGGAAAGAGCAAAACTATAATTTAAACAGTTCCACATAGCTCATAAAATTTTACTTTTATTTAATATATATTTTAGATATTTATATAATAAATATATTAACCATAATATTTAGTATTACATGTTATTCTTTTTTATTAATTTTATGGAACCCAGTGGGACAAAGGCATTCTCTGTGCTCAGTCTAACTCTTGTAAACCGTAAGGGCAGCTGTGCCAGAATAAGGGCAAAGAACTGCAGAGTTTGGATCAATACAAACAGAACAAAATGTGGAAGTTTCTATAGGTGTAACATAAATAATTATGTTCATTAGGAAGCTGCTTCCCGGACCCCACACCAATCATAAGGACTTTGTGGGAGCGTACAAATCCAAAAGCCAAACTGGCACAAACCCAGAGATTGAACTGATAATCCTGTTTTACAGCTCAAATGGTACATCAAAATAAAGAAACACGCGCTATCAGTGAAAAGTTAATCAGCGGTTCTTCTTTTGACTGTGCATTTTCAGAAATGTGTCAATAGTGCATTAGAATTGTACACGCAAATTGCCTGGCAGCTACTGATTGCCTATTGCAGGCAGTCGTCAATTAGCTGTGTTTAATTTGCTTATTTACTCTTGAATTTGACACTTTAGAGTTGGCAGAGAAGCAGTATCTGTCTTACCAAACCTATATCTGTGATCTTCTGCCTGAAGAGTGTAGGCAGTGCAGCTCTGCTATTAAATTTGGTCATATGTCTTTGCCCCTGAGCATCCATGAGAGTGTAGCGGTCAAATGGGTTGAAACCAAGGACGACTAGGATGAAATCTTAATTGCAAGAGTGAAACAAGTTTTTTTATGATGGGAGCTTATGCTGTGAGAAGTGGTAGGTGTGCTCTCACAGCATTTGGAAAGGGGAGTTTACACTGCTGAGTAGAGCTGACTATCGAATTTAAAGAAATAGTAACTATAGGTTAGTCTGTCCTCCTCTCCACTGAAGCAATGTGGCCCCCCTGTCTTTTTTTCCTTCCTAAGCTTGCTCCTCCCACAGATTATAGAGGAAAGCTGTCAAACTATCTTTCTAAAAGAAAAATTGTTTCTTTCCACCAAATCATTTCATCTTCAAAAAAGCATCCTTACTTTCAATTCATGGAAGGTTTTCCTTTAAACCATTTTATAACCATTTTTAAAAAAGTATTTTATCTTTTTTTTCTTCCCTTAAATTCTGAAATCATGATGAGCTTGTAATTAACCACAGTTTGTAGAGGATTTGTGAAACTATTATGCTATACTGTAAGGACATACACTTTATCAAGGCTTGAGCATGGTCGAATTAATAGAGACCGCATGCAGCCCATTAATTAACTCAACATGGTAATCAAACATCCAGAAATACTGCTTAACTAACCTTGGTGTACCCAAGGGCAATGCATTCACTAAAGATGTGGTATATCATACTGCAGTGTGGTAAAAATCAGTGTTACCTTTGAGGGTGGGGTACTCGGTGGTTAATTTGACAGAAACCATACAATAGCAAAGAATGTATTTTTATGTGAAATTAAGTGCCCATGAAAAATACTGAATTAGCCTTAATGGAAAGTTAAAGATTTCCTGGGCAGCAACCCCCACCTACTCATCTTCTTGCTCTAATTATTCCCCACCATCTCACCATCCTCCCGTCATGCCCTTGCAGTAGGGAGTAGGACAGTTCCCCAGTGATTCACGTCACTGCTCCACAAACAACTGGTGCTATAAATGGGCAGCATGGAATGAGAAACCATAGAGAGAGAGACAGGGCTGTTCAAGTCAGCACTGAACAATTTTTCTGTTGGAGTCTAAAAGTTAGGCACCTGTTCAGAATACTTCTAATCATATGTAGTAATACAGATATTTCTAGAAGTTATGTTAGCCCGCTTGTCTCAGGAACTTTTCTTATGCTGGGATGATCATTTTTGGAAAGGCTTAATTCTTTCCATTGGACTGTAGAGAGAACCTATATTCCTAAATTAGACCAGATTTACCTTATACCTGGGAAAATTAAATGGTATAAATTCCCACTTGAATACATAAACGTGACTCAACAGTGGCCACCTAGTAATCAACAGTAGTTATCATCATCTTCATGGAAATTACAAAAAGAATCCATTCCCTGTTAATATTTAGGTCATCAGTTTGTTGCCAGGTCCCTTGAATCTCCTTTGTCCCCTTGGCAGATTGCTGTTTCACTAGCGCTATATTTGGGTGAATCATAACTTAAAAAAACCCATCACATCCTTGTCTTCTAGGATCCCTTACACCCAGATGAAGGTCACAAGAAGGACAGAACAAAACAAAACAAACTGAGCTAACGAAAAAATTAATTCTAAAGCAGTTTCCCCTGCTCTGATTCAATGTACTTATATTACTAAGTAAATCAAACAGTAATAAAGCATTGTCCTCTGACATGAAATCACCATGCTATAATTCTGCTTCTAATCATGCGTGGTGCTAGGAGACAGCGAACACTACCATTGCAGGCTGTGATCTCATTCAGCCTCATGGAATTTTTATACCAGAAGGGAATACTACTTTTATCTACTTGACTTCCAGTATAATCCTAGTCAAAATATGTCACTTGGTAACTCCTGCATCCTGATCATATTTTGTGGTACTTGTTATTACAGATTTTTAGAAAGATAATAAAATGAAATAATGAAAACTCTTCTATAGCTCTCTGCAAATCATCCCAATATTTGGTTACTAAGTATGTGAAATTTTAGCATCTGAAGTCTGACCTGAATTTCTGCTGGCTTCAGTTGTCTGCCACCAGCTCTCACCCTGCTTTCAGTTGCTAAGTTATTGTATTTTGGCTCAAAGTCAACACAGGTCAGTTATTCCTCCGCTGACCTATAGGGCCAGATCTTCAATTTGAATAAGTCACTACTGTTTAAGCAAAGTTAACTGGATCTTATTCTGACTTTGTTTGTTAAATTAAGGAAATGTCTGCTGTGCCTCATATAGGCTGTTTCCTCATATAGGCTTTAATCAAAGTACATCAAAACCTTCATTTCAACCATATTAATATGTTGAGTACCTTGAGCTTTCCACATCAGATTCTCATACGTGTATTCTGAAAACCTGAATCATACGTGTATTCTGAACATCTGTATTGACCTGACACCCACCCAGCCGCTCTCTCACTCCCCCACCTCAACAGGACTCGGGGAGAAAATAAGATGAAAAAGCTCATGAGTCAAGATAAAGACAGGGAGATCACTTACCAACTACCATCACAGGCCAAGCAGATTTGACTTGGGGAAAATTAATTTATTGCCAGTTAAGATAGATTTGGATGCGAGAAAGACAAAACTTAAACCACCCTGTCCTTCTTCACCCCCTGACCCCCCCCTCGCCCTTTCCGCAGGCTCTCAGCTTCACTCCTCCATTCCCAACTCCTCTGCCTCCTCTCCCAAGAGGCACAGGAGATGGGGAACAGGGGGTTACGGTCGGTACCTAATGGCTCCTCTCTGCAGCCCCTTCCTCCTCACACTTTTCCCCTGCTCCAGCATGAGTCCCCTCCACAGGCTGCAGCCTCCTTCAGGACATACCCACCTGCTCCTGTGTGGGGTCCTCCAGGAGCTGCAGGGAATCCCTGCTCTGGCACCTGGACCCTTTCCTCCTCCTCTTCCTCCTCATCCTCCTCTTCCTCCTCCTCCTCCCCCCTGCCGGGGTTCGCACTGTTCTCTCACACCTTTCCCCCTCACCCCCAGGCAGTGCTTTGCTCCTTCTTAAACACTCTTCCACAGAGGCACCACCAGCCTGGCTGAGGGCTCAGCTGTGCCCGGTGGTGGGGCAGCTGCGGAACCGCCTGGAACCGGCTCCGTCCAGCACCAGGCAGCCCCGCCGCTCCTCACAGAGGCCCCGCAGCCCCCGCTGCCAGCACCCGCACACCGACACCCTGGACTGAAGCTTTAGAAAAAAAGAGGCACCGTTTCCAAAAGCCAACATGGTGTCCTCTGCCAGAACCTTAGTTCTGCCATTAGTAAAGCAGTACAGCCTGCCTCATCGTGCTTGCGTGTGCGGTCACAGAGCAGCCTCCTCAGTTACCACGTTACCCTGAGCGGTCACAAGCAGTCGGTATGTGCGACGTCCTCCACACCTTTTCAGGTTAATTCACTTCTATTACGCAGCACTTACTAGAGAAGTATAGCCTAAATTATGAGCTTGGGTCTTGTTACATTGAAAGCGGACGTTGGGTGACTTCCACCCACCACACAACCCAGGCTTGCTGTCGAAATCAGCCCTTTGCCTCATTTACGCCAGCAGACCTTCGTGGGAGTTTGTGCTGAACCCACGGCGCGGCCCCAGGGGAACTGGAAACTTCCCCCGAGTGCCGATTCCTGATTCCGCAAGCTATCATCGAGAGAGTTTGGGAGCCGTTTAATATGTACAACACCGATTTTGTATAGTGATAATTGTTTTTAATCAGAATGTTGTGCAGTACTAAGTCAAACACATTACAGAAGTCTAAATATATTATGTCAACACAGCTACTTTAAATTAAGCAGAGCTAGGCCCAGCTCAAGAGCTCCACGGAAAACCGTGATTCATTAGGAAGTGATGTTGATTTAGTAGTAACTATCTTGCCCCAGAAGAACCATTATCCTAATAATGTTTCTTGGGATGGATCTACTGTGATGTGGATTGCAGTCTTTCTGATATGGTAGAGGATATAGCAGTAATTTATGTGTATCATCGCTACATTCAGTCCTGATGCTATCACTGCTATCTTTTCAATAGCACAGATAACAGACATCATCCCTGTTGTCTGCAGTAATTAAACATCAAGGCATCTTTTCTAAGTGTAACCCTGTTATTGGGGAAGACGGACAGTCTCAAAAGCTGTCCAGGGAATAATGTTGTAGATGTCTTGCTTTTTAAAAAGTCCTTCATAGAAACTTTTCGTATAGACAACAACAGACTCATTTGTCAAAGGTGCTGATCAAAGCTACACAAGCTTAAAAGAAAGGGTCACCAAGCTACCATCTCTGCTGTTCCCCTGCCATGAAACAGAGTGCACTGCTTATGCATTCCTGTACCACTTATCTGAAATCAATTTAAATTGGGCATTAAAAGTTGTAGATACTGTTCAGCATGCAGAAAACAGACATGGGATAATGAAAAGGGGAGATGGCAAGAGTAAACAGGCTCCTGTCTCTGGCCAGTCCTTCTTCACAATGCCTTTTGTGGTCCCATCAGGTAAAAAGAGGGGAAAAGAAAATAAAACCATTTGCTTCAGCTGGCAGCGGGAATCAGGAACAAATTGTCCTTGAGCACCTCTCTAAGTGAATTAAAGTAAGTAACTAACTAACCTTAATGATCGCTTTGGAAGAGACAGAATCCTTCAGTATTTTACTGCTCCTTTTAATTCTAAGTGGAGGAGCAAGCAACATCTGCTTTTCCTCAGTTTTATCCTGTTCACTCTTTAGACCACAACTCTAACAGTGCTGTATTTTAGCCCCCACCTCCATGCATGCATGAGTCTGAAGCATGCATAGCCCATCACAAGCTGTTCATATATTAAAGATACCATTTTGTTCCTAAGCATTTTAAGAGCTTTTTATTTTCCCCTTTACAAAACCAATCCAAACCCACCCCTAGCAAAATATATAGCATCTTTTTCAATGAAATAGAGCAAATATGGACATTTTCAGGCCACATAAATATGGAAATGAACAAAGGAAACATGAAAAAAAGGCAGTTAAAAGCCATTTCCAGATATTATTTTATGCATTCGTAAAATAAAACTTCTCTTGGGTTGTGATGCCTGAGCCTAAAAATACAAGTGTCTGAAAGAAATAGACCTACTAGAACGGAAAATTGTGTAGCTTGGTTCTAGAGCAGAATTTTCACCTGTGTTATCACGGATCTACCAGAGCCATCTTCTCAAGGGGCAAGAACTCTCCCTAGCATTCCTCATCTTCCTGCAGAGAACCCGATGATCCAAAAAGCCTAATGCAGCAATAAATTCCATGGTCTCCTTCACCTGCTGCTCTCTTTTTTACATGCCGCATGCCCACGTTGCCATTGCCCCTAGCATGGCAGCACTGGGCAGTGAAGGACAAGACTACACTTCACCAAAACTTGCACACACCGAGAAACAGTGACTGTGGCATAAAGACAACCACATTACAGAAATTAATGTCCTTTACTTGCATAGTAATTTGCAACAAAACTATGCAACAACATTATGGTTATGGTATATTTTCATTGAACTAACTATATTTTTTCAGGAAAAAAAACAGAGACTCCAAACAGTCAGGAAGGACCTGACAGCCATCTCTACAGTCTGCAGAGAGAATCTGCATGAACAGGAGACAAGAGGGAGAGTGTATCCAGGAGGGTTGTTTTCCCAGACCACTCCTGGGTAGGGATAGGTTCGGTTTTAAGAAGCCACCTTTTTCTACCTGCTGTACCATGGTTAACCTTTCATGGAGAGGACTGCGGTTCCTCAGGCAGCGAGTGCCATGAGCCCAGCATCTGCCTGTGGTCTCCCGCACAGAGCTGTGAATTCCTGCACATGGACTACATTTTTCTCTGTGTCAGGCCTTCCAGATCAGTAAGCAAAAGAGACTAGATTTGCCTGTTGTGTGACAACTGTTCAACATGCAAGGTGCAGGCTTTAGCTGGAACCGTTAAAGGCAACTCACCATCACATTGTCCCCATCCTCTGTGATCTTTTGCAGCCTCTCTCTCAGAGGCTCACGTTTTTGGATGCAACCCAAGGTGCACCATGTGTGTTGAGGCTTGTGCTGTTTTGAACAGTGAAATAGAACCACCCACCATCCTGGCTAAAATTCAGATTAATTAGGACTCCTCTAGTCTCTGCTTTCTGATGATTAAAGGCTAGAGATAACCTGTAGAGATGACACCTGTCAGCATGAGTTATCACAATACATTAACCACACATTTAGTGGGGGCTGGTTTGTTTTTTAACTAGAGGAACGATTCTGTTTAATTCAAGCAGTTTTAAGCACCACCAGCGTAATTCTTCAACATAAGAAGTTATTGCAAAGCTATAACCCATTCTGAAAAGGGAAGGCAGCAAGGCCAAATTAAACTGGCAAGTTTGGAAATTTAAATTCAGTGGCAGTTCAGGTTATATACTACACTTAGGAAAAAAACCCTAATTTTATTTTAAAGGCTCATTTTCCACAAATGGCTGAGCTGTTTAAGTTAAAGTGAATAAATACCTAATGAGCCATTAAAGTCTGTAAGACTGCATGGCCTCCAGGCAGTGGTACCTGGATTCAGCCAATTATAGTTCCATAAGATAAGATGAAGACATCAGGTTGTTATTGGAATATATAAAGGTTGAAGACACTGTTAATAAGTCACTACAGGATGTGATAAAATTGTTTAAACTATTTAAAAACTTTCAATGTGTTTTGCTAGACACATTTTTACAGCTAGGTTTTTTCCCCCGTAAAGTCTAATCCTTTTTTTGCAGAGTCTTGAGAGCTATGATCTGCAATATTGCATTAATACCAAAAGGTGATTTCTTTCTACATTTCCATGTTTTTAGCACATACTCTGGAGTTTATGAAATATTAATGGTGGCAATTCGTCAACCATGGCATAGAGAGAATAGGAAGGAAAAGAAGGAAATTAAGGAAATACCAAATTTTTTTTAAAAACCAAAGCAACCATCCAAGAGGAGAGTCATAAATAGCGAAAGGTATATTTGCCTTTAGGCAATACCAATCTTATGGAAATTATTCACACATAGCTCCTATATATCTATTCTTACATTTTTCCCAGCTGACGAAATCAGCCTATTCATAATTAGAATTTTCTTCTGCTGAATCTGTTTATTATTCCTTAATTATATCCCCCCACAGAGCTAAGCACATGATTTGACTATGCAATCCAAATCCATAACAAGAAACATGTGCAAAATCACCCTGAACACATAGGCACCAGTCCTGCAAAAATTTGTGGATATGCATAGTTTTCATCCCACTGGTTTAAGTTTTCCAGGGGGAACGTTCATTTGCCCTCTCACTGATTCACCCCGAAGGCATATACTCTCCAAGTACCTCTGAAACAACTTATTTGTCTGCTTTTAAGCCCTTCAGTAACATTAAGCCTGCCAAAAGCCAGGCCTGGCTAGACTTTTGACTTTCAGACTGACCGTAACATTTTAGCACTCTCTATAATCTCTCTGAGCCCGCTTCTCTCGATCCACCTGTTTTATTTTGGCTTTACCTGGAAGACTTTTGGGGCAGAGACTGTCTTTTTTATTGTATGTCTGTACAGCACTTAGAGCGATAGCATCCTGATCTCTCTCCAGGGTTCCTTGCTGTTACCCAGCTTAACTAACTGATATTAAGGCAGGGCATCAGGGGGGCCATTAATGGGACAATTCACAGAGCCCAAGGTTAAACATATGAATAAATATGTACAGAATAAAAGGCTGCCTGATGGAGGCTGAAACATTTCACTTGTTAAAGTCACAAAGCCTTTTAACATGAGAAAAATATCTCAGTACAATTTTCTTTATGACTTGCTCTCCTATGACTTAAGTAGCAGTTATTTAAAAAGTTGCGATTCCATCCTAAGAACTACCATATAAAAGCCATAGACCATAGCCTATTTTTACAAGCATGTTGTAAACCTCCCAGGCTGATCAAGGTTTCTGACAGGCACATTTACACATTTTCATTCCCCCTGCTTTCTCACATATATGTACTGAAGGTTAAAAGCACACAGCATCGCTAGCATAGCTTTATTTCCCAGCAGCATCGCTTGCATAAAGACTTATGTTCGTGCCCTGAACTAGGGAGCATCTCGCCTTATCCCCTCTTGTGCCCTGAGCAGAGCTTCGGGCCAGTGCTCCTGAATTATCACCTATGACTAATTCGGTTTCCTGCGGTCACAGTTCTGTTCTGTTTTGGCTCAAAGTCACAAAAAGGGAATAATCTTTCCACTAACTTACAGGATCAGATCCTCAGCTTGAGTAAGCCATCGTAATTCAAGTGACATCAACAGAAATAAGGCGTATTATGTCACTTTAGGGGCCAGCCTGTGGATGCTCAGAACGAACTAGCACAGTTGTTGCACGAAATCATATAACTCTGTCTCAATGTTCCAGCATGAAATCTTATTCTTTGTTTTCCATACATGCGTTCCTTATCGGTTCTGCAAAAGGTGCCTAACTCCAAATTTACTCAAGCTTGTAAAATCTGGAATAACACAGTAAAATAGAAATTCCAGGGCCCCGTGAGAATGTTTTACCATTCAGAGCTGCATCCTGCCAATGGATAGATGTATATTGATGCCAGAGGTAGGAATTTAATGAAGCACTTCAGCAAGCATGCAGCTCTTCATGGCTGTGCAGATGAAGGGCGGATAACACACCCTTGGAAAATACAGTACCAATATTCATCCTATAAGATGGCTTCACTGATCTGATTCCCCTGATTTTATACCTCCCCCTTTCATTAATATCTTGTGACCAAGCCCCTGACTTCACAGTGGTTTTCTTTATGACACTGCAGTCGTTCCCTTAATGGCAACTCACCAGCCCTGAATTTATAATAGACCCAAAAGGGGGAAAGAAGACATAGTTAAAGTTACACAACAAAGCAAATAAGGAATCTGACAGTGTGAAAAATATATTCTAAAGTACAGCAATCCTACCTCAGACAATAAAAAGAGGCTGAAAGTTGGGGCATTTGACTACTTCCAAATTGCTTTTGCATGAGCCCTGCCTTTTTGTGTGTTTGATTGCTCATAGCTGCAAATTAAATATTTTGGGTATTATAGATAATGGAGACCCAACATCCTAATGGCACTTGGATTCATGACTATGTAATGCAATCTCTTTTTTATTAAGGGAGATAATGTTCTTCTTTCTTGATTATATTTCCTGGTTATTTCTTTGCCTTTTATTTACTGTTACTATTGTATATTATAAGCATACTGCTAGCTACAGGCCAAGAACATAATTTAAAACCTGCTTTGAACAGCTGTGTGTTTGTGGGCCTAAGACATATTGTTTTATAAGTCCCAAAGCATATTAAATATGTATAGGTGACAAGAAAAAAGTGTAGCTTGGGTTTGGAAGTGAATACTAGGGGGATGTGTAAATTTTTTAAAGATTATTACAAATATTTTTTTGTAATTTAAAGGATAGATTAGCCACAGGTTGGATGCAGGGGTAAATAAGTTTTTATTATTATTATTTTTAAAAGGGTCTGTTCTTTGTTTAGAACAAGTGGAATAACATAAGTGGCATTTAATAACAATAAGTAAATGTTTAAGGAATGTTTAATTTTCCCGAAGAAAAGAAAGATAGTCTTTTTTTGGTTTGCAGCTATGAGAAGAAATTTAGAAATTTAAAGACTGCAGATATAATAATAATCTCATATAGTATAAATTAGAATTGCACCACAACTTACTGCCATCAACAGAATGTAATGTGAGAATGACATGGAAAGCCAAACTGAGCTGGCTAGGCAAAACTTTCCCATCTGGAATGGAAGACAAAGAAAAAGAAAAAAATTACTATCTATACTAAACATGGCGCTGCAGATGAAGACCTCAAATTCTCCTGCTTAAACTGTTGTCCTGCATTGTTGGCTATCTGCTTGGATGAGGCACCGGAGTATTATCAGTTCTGGAACCATCTATTAGGGCCCTAACAAGAATACCAGAAAAAAAACTCCCTTGTATTTTTTTAGTCTCCAGCTTTAGTAGCTGAATCCCTACTTCATGATGCTGCTTCACTTCTGCCTTAACAACAATGTTTTGAAGTTATGTAGCAGCTTTCATTTCAGGATCTCAGTGTACCATCAAACAGCATTTATGTGAGTAAGAAAAGAATGCTACCCGTTTTGTAAACGAGCCAAAAGAGATTAAATTATTTCTGAAAAATCACTCAGCAAGTATTAGCCAGCAAGATTTGAGAAAAAAAACACCCCCATGCCAACCTGCACCTGTAAGCCAAAGAAGCCAGCAGTCATAATTCCCATGCTTATGCTCCTAAAACTACATTTCACTGCTTAATATGTCCATGAAACAGAAGTTCCTACTTGCTGGATGAAGTGTCCAAGCAGTGATTTTGTATTTATAGTGATTCTGTAAAACTGAACCTTTAAGAATACCATGGGAAGAAAGGTCTTCAATCATTTGCAGCATAACCAAGAATGCTTGTCCTCAAATCCACCACCTCTGTTGAGCAAGCAGACATATATTTTCAAAATTCCAAAGGAGCAGAAAATAAAATAACAACAGATGTATTCTCTTTAGATCCAAAGAGATACTGAAAAGACTTTTTAAACCAACATTTTAATGTGTTATTTACCTTTTTTTTTTTTCCTTGAGAGAGCTCTGAGACAGCTCTGATCGGATAATTTATATTCCTGGAAACCCTGTTTTCTTTAGCTTATGTAAAAGAACTTCTCTGTGTTTTGGTGTTTACCAGACTGGGCAATATGTAAGCCTGCAGCTCAGCAGCATGGTGGAATGGTTTGGGTGTCTAGCAGGAGATAAAGGCCAGTGAGATGTTTCCTGTGCTATTGACACAGAGCAGAGAGATCGGTCCCACACCCGAGTGCCACTTCAGCCTTGAATGAGGATGAATTGCATTCTGTGACTGCGTTACTCAACTGGAGCCACTCCCGGAGCACTTGGAAGGATGAGGTAGTCTGCGTTGTCACTCTGTCCCTCCAACGTTCTGTCCAGGTGGACACAGACTATCTGTACAGGCCAGGTCCCAGCAAGTCTGACCCAGACAATGCAGACTAAATATCCTCTAATCTCCATTTTCCCACTCTTAATTAGTGAGACTCCTTACTTGTCAAAATAAGTTGGACCTACAGACCAAAAACTGAACACCAGGTTATTATTCATACCATATACACTACAAAAGTCTCTTCTAACTATAAACTAATGAAGAAAACATGGTCACAAAGATATAGAGGAAATTTTTTTTGTCCTTGAATTTGCTACATTTGCTCAGATATGATAAAAGAATCTGCCCATCCAGCCATTTTTTCCAAATCTGTTTTAAGCAGGACCATCTCACAATGACAGAAAAGAATATCATCATTTAACTTAGCACCCATCAAATGCAATTGTCTTAGAGCTGTGCAATGTTTCACAAGCTTTAAATAGACTGAACATTCCATCTTGGTGAACTATATATTGCAACCATTTTACAAAAAGGTAAATTGAGACATACAGGGATTAAGACTAACGAAACACTGATTTCTCTAGGTCAGCTGGTCTACTTTTTGGGGACACCAAGAAAACACCTCTCTTATGCCAGTTTAAGTTGTAGCCTCTGACTGATTTTGCTTTATAATTTGTTTATTAAGCTGGACATCTACAACTGGTTATTGGTGATTGCTCAAAAAATAATGGGAACTGCTGAAGTTAATCCAGGAAAGAAGTGTGAGACTTGAATCTTAGTTTCCACATCTAACTACAAAACTGATCTGGCTCCTAAAATAATATTACAAAAAGGTTTGTAAGGCCCTCTGAACTTAAAACAAAATAGATAAGCCAAGGAGAAAAATTAATACACTTAAATTAAATATGGCAACAACAAATAAAACAACAGATTATTTGTTACATACTATGGATTCTCAAGGAAAGCATTACACCCATTATTTCTTATTGTTGCTCCAGGAAAGAAATTCACAGTGAAGGCAAAAAATGAAGTTAGCAATGATTTTTTACTCATGACCCTTTCTCCAGGGATGAGTTATAAAGGAAAATATGTTGCCCGGAAGAAGAGAGAAAGCAAGGATTATCTATGTTCATGTATCTAGCAAGACACTTGCACCGACACTTACAGCGCTATAGTTAAACCATTAAACAGCCCTTTTACACTTTTTTTAAGTTTTATCCTAATATATGAAGGAACTGTTTAGTCAAGAAGTAGTAAATTATTGTATCATGGCTAAAACTGCAGCAGGCAACAAGAGTATCCAGTGCGAGGTAATCTCTTTCCAGAATTAGGCTAAACTTTTGTCATGTGGGAGCCAGGTATTCCTACCTGGGTTAATTACTGGATCGATTGCATGCGCTCTGCATGTGACTATCTCTTCCCAGGAGTTTGTGGTTCCTATGCACAGTTTAAGTAAAATAGCCATATAACCTTATTCTGTGTTGCTTATATCTTATCTGAGGAAAGATGTTACAAAGTCCTGATTTTAAAAGTAGTTCAGAAATATAGAGTGAGAAGTTAAGAATGACAACAGCATTTGCGGTGATAGTAGTCATTAGATCAAAGGTAATATTACATGAAGCAAAGCATCAAGCATCGTACAAAACACGAGGCACAGAAATGCAAATATTAAGTAAATAGAGGAAAAGCTAGCGGAAATACAGAAAAGAAAGAAGAACATGTGGAGTGACCACACTATGCAGAAAGAGGAATAGCTAAAAACCAAACAGAAGCCAGTGCAAAATGAGGTTGCCATTTAGTAAGTTTGCATCAGCTGTTAAGTGGAGGATGGAGGGTATATGTTTGTGATTTTATAAGCTCAATTGCCAAATCAAACCTTAGAATCTTTGGCTATGTTTGTCTACTGCAAACAAAGATAATAGTACATCTTTTGCAGATGCATTGAAATGAAGCAAAACTGTATTTTCTGCCTCTGATGATGGTTTAAAAAGGCATGGATCAGAAGCCTTAATACCTACCAGTCTAGAACCTCCCAGTTTGCCAGCAGCCTAATGTTCTACTCTGGTGACCAGTGTCAACATATGCCGAGGTTTTGCAAAGGATGCAAGACACAAGCTCGAGCTCTTGGCCCAGTGGTGCTGGCTGAGAAGGAGACCTGGCAGAGCCTGGAGTAAGGCACTCATCTGTACACATTGACTCTGGCTTCCTTCCTTGTCCCATCTGATCATCTGCCCTTTGCAGAGGTAAGAGAATGGCAAACGTGGATTGCCCGTGTTATAACTGGTAGGCTGTGAGCTTGCTCTGATCTGAAACCATTTAAACACATGGGTCCAGACTTGTACCCAAGTTAGTTCATCAACAAAGCTTCTGAGCCTCAACCAATCATTTCATTAATATGCCTATAACAGTTTCCAAAATGGAGCTAGCTCACATCCGTCCAGCTTGGAGCATAGACAGTGGGGCTGGATTTGTCTGATATAATTTGATACAACTTGTAGTCCTAATTCATCAGGGTACATCAGTAATTAAGTCAAAATGGGACCACTCATAGGCTTAAGACTTGGCACACACTTACGCAGCTTGTTGCACTGGAACTGATAAAATGAAGACTCTGAAAGATCCTTGACAGCGTGTTTAGTCTCACCTAGCCCTCTTTCAGGGGTTTGTTTGGGAAATATCTCATGTTGAATTATTGATCATCTAAATAAATAGAGGTGGAGAGAACTGACATACATACTTCCAGAGTGAAAACAAAGAATGGAAAGGAAGGAAATGGTAAAATACAGAAAAGCTGAGGTATGAAGCATAGACACACCTACATTAATGGATATTCTTGTTATTCTATGACAGAATAACAACATTATGACTTCTGGCTCATGTTAATACTTTTGCTTAAATCCCTTAAGTAGATTAGAAAGACTTACAGACACTACTGGAGGAAAAAAAAACACAAAAAGGTAGTGTGCATGTTTTAGTATATATGGCTACCAACAAAGTACCATCATGGTACAGCAATAAGTGGAGAAGGAAACTTACTTGGATTAATGAGGGGGAAGTTAGAAAGAAAAATGAAAGTTTGGAATTTTAAGCTTTACATGTTCCCTGCTGATGATTTCAATGTTCAGCTGCTCCAATCTCTTTGGATAAATTTCAAGACAAATTCTTTCTCTTATAAAACAGTAACCCCAAGCCACTTAAGGAAGGATTGCAAAAACAATCTTCATGGTGCTTTATTTCGTATCTTCAGGTGGCTTAATGTGTTTTTTACACTTATTGAGTTGTAACTTAGACAAAATAAGCTGGGAAAGTCCCACTGAATCAAAAAGGTAGTGCTAATTCCTCCAAAGGTTCCTCTGATTTTCACTCCATAGCTGGTATTTTTACAAACTAAACATATTACATTCTTCCACACTTCTCTATTCATAAGAAAGGCTGCAAAATATAACCAGATCACTCCTATAATAATCTGCAATAAATATACAAAACCTGAACATGTACTCACATCCTCTCCAGAATCTTAGAGATGTGGATGGGTTACCATAAAGTGCTAAATGGTTTTTTGTTAGCATTCAAAAGACATGTTATGTTGGTGCCTTTAGACATTTTTCATTTTCCACTTCAAGCAGTATTTATCAGACCTCATGCTTCTCTAATTTGATTGTTTGCCCATTCAAAATGCACAGCAACATTCTACTCAGAGAAGAATACATCCAGACAAAACAACACCTTGCTTAAAAATACATAAGTACATTTCCTCTTTAGGAAAAGAAAAAAAAAAAAAAAACATTTCAAATTCCTCGAGAAAAACTTCAAGGACATCAGAACATCCAGGGCAGACTGATACTGACCCAGCAGAAGTCAGACCTGTGATAACTCACTTTAATCCAGTTTTCTCCTAAAATCACCTTTTACTTATTCTCCTTCATTGATAAACTTGTTCTTATTTTGAAATGTTCCTAAGACCTCTTTGCTCTATCCTGAAGTTTCTGTACTCTTCAAGAAGCAGAAAAACACCTGAAGCCCAAATACAACTGAAAACACACAAACCACAGTCTTATTATTCAGGGGAGTACATACATCCCATAAATCTGATTAAATATAGTCAATAATTTTCCAGAAGATGACACTGCATTACTATTGCACAGAAAAGATTTACTCTCTGAAGTCATGTATAAAACAATTACTAAAGCTAGGTGTAAGAGTAGCAATGAAGTATTTTACAGCGCACAGCAAAAAACTGCACGTATGAGCGAATTGTAAAGGCCTCCACAGAGACTGCAACCTCTAGCAACCTGCAGACAACTCCTGAGGATTTCAGCTACGACAGCCTCTTTGAGATTTGGGGTAGAACCAGAGAGAACGGCACTGGAAAGGTGACTATTAGTGCAAATAGAGAACGATGGGAATATCTGGCTGTGGAGGTCTCGGAACTGCCTGTGTTCATGACACTCAGGCTAGCAGCTCATCGAGTCTCCAAAAGTGTTAAAAAAAGGTATGTTCAAAACCTGCACATGGTCACCTAAGACAACCACAGGAGACATGAGGGGGACTTGACAGCTGGTATCTCCACATACTTTTAAAATAATAATAATTTTTAAATAAAAAATAATAAAATTTTGTTGTTGTTATTTTAGTTGTTCATCCACTCCTGTATTCTGGCATGGGTATTTGCCACACTGTTGACATAATGCTGCAACAGTATTTCCTACCGGAATTATGAAAGATCTTGATCAGGACTTTAATCCTGTTGCTGATTATGACTATGTTCTGATTTACCTGGATTAGTTATTCTGCAGATTTTCCCCACAAAATGTCTTGATGCCTCTTATTGCTAGAACATATGTGACCGCTCTAGGAGAGTCTGTCACTCACAGAACAGGCTTATGAAATTTGCTTGCTGTCTACAGCCATACCCTAGTGAAAGAAGGTAAATATCATTTTTCCTTTCTTTTTTCTCCTTAAAAAGGGCAATTCCCTGGAAGTTTGCAGTAATATGCCATAGTTTCATGTGAAGAGTTCAGCTGAGAGTGTAATATAAGTGTCAGTCATTTGATTGACAGCATGTGAGGAAGCATGATTTTTTTCTTCCTCACACCAGTGAAATTCTGATGACAAATTTGTTCTTACGATTCTAGATGCTGGTAGGTAGTCCTCAAAAACAAAACATTTTGAGGACAAGTGTTGACTCCTCCTGTAAAGAAAACAAACAGAATCAAAACTGGAGATACATCCCTGTAAACCCCAGTAACTTCAGAGGCCCTTTTTTTCATACAGTGATTAGCATGGAGCTGCCATTAACTGCATTGCTCACCAGTTAACAAAAGTACAAAACTCTCATCATGGACTACCTGGGAAAGAAGATATCTTTTTAAAAATAAACTGCTCTTTTTTGTTTGGTGTTTTTTTTTTGTTTGTTTGTTTTTTGTTTTTTTAAGAGTATTCTGTTAGAATTCTGCATTTTTGAGAAGTGGGCTTCATAAAAGACATTTTAGAAGTAAGTATCTGCCTGAAAAGCATGACTCTGGCACTGAAGCATAGTTGTGAAAAATGGCCCTTTGGTGGTGGCTCCTGAGGACCTTCAGACCATACTTACTCAATGTACCAGCTGCCCAGCCTGTGAGATGACGCTGCACTCTAGAAATCAAACCTGACTTTTTTTGCATCTGCTCAGATGCTCCTAAAAGTGAATGGACCTCTCTGTGTGCGAGTACCCAAGCTGTGTATTGGTAATTCCTCACTGTCTGAGGAGCTGGATGAACATAGACTTCAGAAATCCAGGTGGTCAATCAGCTGGAGGTGAGTAGCAAGGACTTGGGGCCAAAGAGCAATACACCTACACCAGGAGGAATCGGTCAGGCAAGGCAAACTTGAACTTGACCCCATTATACATGATGTTCAGTTGAATTTCACAAGGGTCCTTGTAGACACAAACCATCCCCTCGGCTCTATGTGAAGTCAGGATTTGATCCGTGGAGTCAGGATTTTCAGAGGATAATAACAAGGGCTTGTTCACACCACCTTTTTCCTGTTCCAGCTGTGCTGGCTAAAGAGTTTACCATCTGAACCCCCTGGCCGCACGCTTGCTGGAAGTTTGGCACCCCTTCTGACATTGCCACCTGGGGAAAGTTTTTCTCACAATGAATTGGTTTGGGTCAAATAGTTTAAATGCCAGGGAGGTCTTCGGAGCCCTGAGACACGTTTGTGAATATTCCTGGCAGCCACTGAGCTGGAAGGTCTTAGGGGGAAGTAACTGCCTGGAGTGATGAGGAGTAATGTGGGTGGATAGCACCTCGAGAAAAGGGAGTGGGCAGGCAAGTTGTTAGGGAACGTGGCATCCAGCTCCTGTGAAACTTCGTTAAGGTTTAAGGTAACATTTTTAGGCCCGGTTGAAAACGTCAGTCTGACATGACATTCCAGTGTTTCCATTTTCAGTTTTACTGCTCATTTATATGGTCCTGCGAGTGTGTGAGAAGCAACCTACAAATAGGAATAATAGGAATTAACCACTCTATTAAAATAAGTGCATAAAATCCAGGCCCTATTGAAATTAATATCAAAGCAGTTTCACCAAGGGCAGGACTTCACTTACTGGATGTACTCTGGCATAAAGCCAGTGGTAGTAGATCAGTGTCAGGGTAGCTACAAATGACTGCTCTGGCAGTGATGGAGCACAAGCACTTTCTATTTTTTAGTTTCCTTATTGCCCTTAACAAATGCAAATGATGTGCCTTTCCGTTCCTTTTTTGCTTTAGCAACCTCAGTTAAGTCCCTGTTAACAGAGTTTTTTTCAGTCAACCTCTGTAGAAATGTATTTAATCTTTTCTTTTTTTTCTTTTTGAGGTGGAGGGAAGAGAGAGCAACAAGCAGTGATGGAGAGAGATTAAGAATGGCAGAGTAACAAAGCACAGGAATGAATACTGAAGCTACCTTATTCTTATATTAAGAACCTGATCAGAAGTAATGGACTAAAATGTACAGTATGGAACCATTCAAACAGCAGAGGTGCTTGTAAACTCTTGAATACACTTGTCAGGTAATTCTCTACTGTGTTGCATTTGTAGATGTATCCTTAGAACTGTTTCAGAACAATGACCTTTGCATATTCCATGACTATGTTTTGAACATATTTTTCAGACATATGCCATTCAGTGCTGGATGTTAAATGCTCCATCCATAAACCATTATGCTTTTCTATATTGAGGTTTCACTGCAACAGGCAGCTGTTTGACAGAGAATAAACTCCTGAGGACAGCAGCAAATCAAATTAAATATATCTCCACAGAGCTATCGTAGGGGGTTGCATGGCTTGATAGGCTGCATCAAGAGCAATAAGCACACAAAGGAAGAGCAAACCTGAGATAAATCAAGATAGACCAAATGAGCAAGCAGACAGACAAATCACTATTGGCTCCGTGAAAGTCATTAGGAGTTTCAATGTTGATTGCAGGAGAACCAATATTTCAGCTGTCTATCTGTGGGCAGGAAGTTTTTAATCCTATAAATCAGACAGATTATCTTATTATTGTTCTTTTCTCACTCACTTTTATAAACTTGGTTATGGGAAATGATACTCACTGATATACCAATAAATAAGCTCACTGAGCGAAAAAAAGAAGTGGAACATGCTAATAGTTAAGACTTGGTTCATTCTCTTTTCTAACGTTTATTTTCCTCATATAAACCTGTAACCACCCTAGAGTTTAGTAGAGGCTAAAGAGAGAAATGGCTTGATTACTTCAAGGAACAGATCCAGACATATATTCATCTCAAACATTGGGCTATTCTCATTAAGAACTTTTCTACAAACAAGACAACATGAGTGTTTTCTTTTCTCCTACTTCTCTATTATGTATGCATCAAAGCCTATCTAATACATAATGGTAGCATATACACAGTCTACATTAGGGAGGGAGGAGAAACAGTAAGTGCCAACACAGCAAATAAATTCCTCTTAATAAATCCCATTACATTAACAATGGCCTAAGCGTAGAAGCATGCACTTCAGGGAAGTGCAAAGTGCTCACATGATATCTTACTTCAATATATTTTATATCAAAAACCTGCTCTTTCAGTATTCCCTTTCTCAGCCACTTGTTTCAGCCTGAATATACTCAATTCCTCAGAATAATTTTCTTCTGGAAAGAAATGATAAATCTAGGTAGAAGTGAGGACAACTTTGTTCTGTTTTAAAAATGTTCACTCCTACATCATTCATTCTGTTAATGCTCTTTCTCAGCTAACATTTCACAGGCTCCTGATCAAACTGTGTAACTGGGGTCTACAACAATAGCTTTTTTTGTTTTTACGATTTTTCTGAGTGGTCTTACCTTCATCAGATGCATAACAAAAAACAGAGAAATAAATCTATGCTGCTCCGATCTCACAGAATAATTTCTTATAATCAAACATAACCTTTCATGGATCTGTCAAGCATCCCTCCACAGGATGACTGGGAAAAGGTGGGATGGAAATCCTTAAGAAAGGATTGACTAGTGTGCCATAAATAAACCATAGAGCTTCAGATTTTGACTCTGAGATCAAAGATCTATGGTGTAATATGTATTTCAAACAAAGGACTACCTGAAATTTGGTTAGAATTCAAAAGATGGTTATTCAAAAAATCCAATTAAAACTTTATCCTTTCCCTAAAGCCATCCTCTTAACTTTAACATAACTTGTTATGAGAGATTTACTTGCAGTAAGTAGACGAACTTTCAAGGCCATCTTGTCAGAAGAATATTCATTGAAAAAAGCCACAACAATATTTATTTAAAAAATTTAAGCAAACTTACCTTAAATATTTAAATTGCATTTTAAATACCTTTCTGGAACATAAAGTCTATCTAAGTATATTCTTAGACACAGACTGTAGTAACTTAATGAGTTTTTCACTATTTAAAGTTTTTGCATCATTTCCTTTTTTTGTAATTAAGCCGAAACAATCTAGGTCATTTTAATTCTCATTCTTCCCCTTTCTCCACCACTCCCCCCAACAGTCCCAAATTCTGAGTCTGGTTAAGATTCAATAAGTGATTCCAGCCTAATCCCCAGAAACTGAGTTCATGAGTTGTCTGGTTCAAAAATCACATTTTGGGGAGAATTTTGCAGATCTGTTTCAGTAAATTAGTTACCTTAATTTTCCTTTGTTCTTCCCATTCTTTCAGAAAAAGGGTCTATCAGTTTAAACAACTGTACTAAAAATTGCTTTTTTGATTGCCATTTCTTTAAAAATGGAACTAGAATATCTTTTATTTCCTCACAATCCTACCAACCCAATGCTTGCCTAGTTTATCTCTTTCAGCTACTAGTTGCAGGTGCTGCCTTTTAGAGATTATAATTGTTAATTCTACCCACAATTAAGATATGATACAGAGGTAGAGATGGATATTGATAAATATACATAATACAAAAATGCAATACAGCATTCTGCATTCTTCTGTTTTTCAATAGGTGAGCTATCGCAGTGAGCTAATGCATCCTGCAGGGAGTTACTGCATCTCCAGAAATAGCCACATAAAAAAATGAATTCAACTCCTTTAAAAAATATAAAAATAAAAACCTGTATTTGCACAGGTTCATTACAGCTTTGGCAGCATATAGACCTTGAGTTTGCATTTGTAAAGGCTTCACTGGGACAAAAAAATCAATACAACCGAAATCTCACACTTTTTAAGAAAACAAATCTCTCATTGACTTCTACAATGGTAGCGGTGCAGATTCCAGCATTTAGCAAACCAAATTAAAAAGGAACTTCTGAGCCTCACCTTAAGCAGTCTGCATAGACAGCAAACATGTGGAGTTGATAACAGACTAACACTTGTTGATAACAACAGAAAAGTTGGCTAAAACGCCAGAAGCTGTTCTTCCAGCCCTGCACCATGAGGGCATTAAGTAGTCCAGGCTCTTTCCAGGAGTAGTATCTAATGAGTAGGCCGGTATTGAATCCAAAGAAGCCAAAGCAATGTGACAACTTTAGCAAGGTTTGACATGTGTTGCGTGAACTCCCCTCTACTGCAAGGCTCATCAGGTGGGTAATAGCTTCCAGGCATTGCCGTAAAAAAACACTGTTGAAAACAGTGACTGGAAGACAGAATCCCACGTTAAGCTGTCCTCGGGCTTTCAGCTACAATCTGAGCATAAAGTTCAATAACTTATCCAGCATGTCAGATTACATATTGCTGCATCTCAGCATTCTCTGAGTACTTATCAGTCCTGGTACAGATTTATTTTAAGAGGAATGAGTATGCATTCATTTATTAGATATAATGTGGCAACAAGTGATTTTTTTCTGAAGAGTTTTGGGTATGCTCAGTGAAAAACAAAACTTGCGTATGACTACAAAGTGCCCTGAATCTAACCCACTTACACTATGCTTAGTTCCCTAACTATAAGCATCTAGCTTGGATGCGACACATCAAGGCAGTCCAGCTTGCCTTCGTACCCTGCGTACCACGTAGGCGATGCCTTGATGGAAGGTTTAAGATTTATGGCAGCTGCATGAGGAATAATATCAACCAACTTACTTGAGTAAGTGCAGGAACACCTCTGAACAGGCTTATGACACAGGATGTCCCTTTAGGTCCATTTATGAGTCCTCTTTTGAAGACAGGTACTAAATGGTGACAAACATCTATACAACATCCTAGCAGTTAGCACATTTGCTTGAGAAACATTTGGGGCTTTCACCTCCGAATGATATTAACGTAGTCTTTTCCTTCTACCTGTTCTTTGTTGTGTTTGGAAATGAGTATCTTTGAGATATCTGCTGTTCTATCAAATTTGTTGAAAAATTCAAATGCTTTTGGAGGCAGTAAAAAAGACAATAAATGTGATTGCTTCTTCCTTATTTTCTAAGGAAAACAATGCTAAAAACGTGTAAACTGCTCCTGGCATGCTGACCACAACCCTGATCTTTCCCTTCCTAGGGGAGTTTCCTATCAAGAGGCTGAAGACTCAGACTACCATTACGTTACTCTATCCGGTTTAATAAACCTTACTCATTTCCACAAGGACACCACAGGAGGCATCTTTTGTAGGTTATGATAGTCAGTAACTAAAATAAACTACAGTGATATACATGGAAAGTTTGTCTGATTCAAGAAGCACTTACTCCCTTCTTTTAACAGGACTTTGTGATGGCTCGGCATCTGCAAATAAACTGAATATCCTCCATTCAAGCAATATTTTGGCCTCCTGTTACCCATCCAGGGCACATGTTAGAACACAAGTCCTACACAACTCCATACAACTTGTACAAAGAGAGCCCATATGCCTGCGACAAGAAAAATGGTGTAAGTTAATCATAAAGCAAGCCTAAGTGACAAAGAAACATTTCTATTGATTTGCTTTCAAAAATGGGATGCAGCTGTTAAACTGTGATGCTTTTATATATCTAACAGCACAGCAGCTACTGTTGCTTACTGAGGAAGGGGGCCTCTGAAACCAGCCACCACTTTTTCTTTCTAGACACGTGGTAAGAGAAGGTGTCCTGAAAAAGTCAGGGGTGCAGGTTGAAGGGCCGGGGTCACTGGCAAAGAACCTGAGCCCTTAACTGGGACACACATTACATCACATTACTTCCTCGTGAAGGGGTTTCTAGCAGGAGTTGCTGTTGGGTGTTTCTATGAGGCACGAATGGCACTCTAGCTTACAAACATTTTGTTTGCTACTGACTGCACTGAATAGGACAACCGAGAAAATAAATGATGGTAGAAAACAAAGCAGCTCCTGACCTGAACATGGTATGCCTCCTCCCAATGCTTTAAGGGCTGAAATAAACTCTGACTTGACTTAAAAGTCAAGTCCTACAGGCTATAGTCCTATATAATGATGCCGATACTTCACAGTTTGTACTGCTGTTTACTACCTCAGTGTTACCTCGTGACCTAGAGTGTCACGTTCAGCCATACTGGTTAAAAACCTGCACTCAAAACCACTTCCCCCACGCAGAAACTTGCACACACCCTGTTCCAATACCAGAATAAAATTAGAACCGTAAAGGCTGCTGAAAAGCAGATTTAAACCAGTAGTAGAAAGCTGTAACTGTACAAAAAAATTCTCAGTCTTTACTGTGCCTCATTTTAGAACCTAACAATGGAAAAAGTGATAATGTTAAGCTACTGCCCTTTTCTCTTCAGCATCATTCATGCTAAAATAACTCTTTAGTAGCAAGTTGGAAAAACCAAGCACTGCTAGACAGTTAAGTCAATGACCAATGGAAGAAAACTAAGAGCACTTAACAGCTGATGGCTTTTATGAGCAGACTGTCCCACCTTCATCTTCAAATGATCCTTTTGCACTTAAAATTTGTACAGTGATTCTGATACAGAACTCACTGCAGGAATTTTTTGCCTCACATTGCTAACTTACCAATGTCACAGATGAAGTGACCTCAGAAAGCAAAACACAACCAATAACCAAAACTCTAACAACTGTTGAAAAGGAAATAACTCTGCAGGTGCTAGGGTTCTGATGGAGAACAGATGTCATATAACAACAGTACTCACCCGTAATAGCTCCAGTAAGATGCTGCTACATCTTTGCCTGTAATCTGCTTCTCAGCCCCACATCTCAAACACCTTAGAACAGCTCCTATGAGTATGAGTATATTAAATGGACTGCTAATGCTGGAGTGACTGGTAATTCAATGTCTAGAGAAACGTGGCATATGTGTGAGGTGAGGTAGAAGGGGTAGACTTGTTCATGACATGCCAACTAAACTATGCTGGTTAGCAGCTGAGCAATCAGTCCTAGCACCACAGGGTACAGGTTTGAATTTGAAACTCCTTCAGCTGGTTTGACACTCTCAAATGCCAGTATCCATCATCCTGATTTTAAGATTGGTAAGAAGAAAGAAAGAGATGCCTGCTTCCCTTAAGATGAGGGCAGATCTATGTATCTGTAGTGTCCATATTAGATATAAGAAGCCAGACATCTAGGGAAATAACTGAAGTGTTAACAATGTGTTAGCAGCTTTGCTTTTTCTCCCTTATAAGCTACTACCACTTCATGTCACTGAACCGATTCTCATACGTTCGTCTGGGGCTCTAAGTGGAAAAAACTCATTGTCCTTCAAGTCCAGCTGTTAGGAATATAGGATTATGTTGTATTTCCATCTGCAATAAAGCAGGAGCATTAATTCTTTTTGAACTATGGCCAGGTGGATGCACATTTAATTGCCCTCATAGCTCCTCCTGTTTCAAAATAAAACCATCTTTCAAAATCATTGCATTTCCAGAACACTTTCATTTGAAGTGAGTGAGTGACCTGCTTTCCTCAAACTTGATGAGCTTAACATAACACAGAGAGGGGGTTCTCCTTCTCTATTTCTTCCAGCGAAGAATGGCTTGTACATATTTACATAAGCAGCTAAATTCCACCTTCAAACCTGAATTCTAAAGGAGTTCAGAAATCTTAGAAAACCCAACAGGAGAATGACCACTATTAAAAACAGAAGTAGTGTGTCCTGTAGTAATTTGTATGGTGAAAATTTCTGTATGAATACAGTTACGTTCATAACATAAGGTGAACATTCACCAGCAAAATGCACATGCTACATAGGAAAGAAAAAGCAGTATGTGAGTCGTTTGTTCAGTCTGATACGCTGATACAGGACTGATATTCTGTAGATAACTACCTGCTAGTAAGCTTTTGACACAGGGTGCTAAATACGTGTACACAGACACAGAGACACTGTGTACTCCCTAATGTTGCTGTTCCAGGTCTAAAACTTGCAAAACCTTCAGATGGAACTTTAACAAAATTATCCTAATGCTTTAAAAAAGTGGGGTCTGGAATAGAAATGGCAACCAGGTTCTTCATGTAGTAACGACATGCCAGGAGAAGACATATATTAAATAATCCTAAAGATTATATACATTTGACTCCAATCATCCAGCTGCCTTCAACCCCTGTCTCTTTTCCAGTCTGAGGTCTCCTCTGGACATGCAATTGTTCAATACCTGTGATCAACTTTCAGAATTTCTTGAGGGTGAATCACAGACTTTAATTTTAAAACCTTCCATATGAAGTACTATGAAGACTATACATACATGTGGTTGTGCATAATACTTACCATAATTACAGATCCAAAAGCAAAAATTGACAATCACTCTGAAGTTATTTCCTCAGGTTGGCCAGGATGGAGTTGCCTGTTCAAAGTCTCTCACTAAAAGTTTCCAATGCTTTGAGTGTTTCATCACTAGTCCTTAGCTTCCCAGCAGAGAATAAAGAAAGTAAAATCAAATAATCTTCAGATTTCTTTATACTTCTGTGGTGTTCCCTAGTGCACATTCAGCAAGCTATTCAGACAATGTGCAAAAACAACCCCAAAAAAACCCACAACTTGTATTTTGGCTTATACCAGATTGCCCCTGGTATATACACCAGAACACCACCACCACAATTCAAGGGGAACTCAACTTCTCTTTAATGGTTTTGGCAACTGAAAAATTGCCTGACGCATCTTGCTTGCAAGGGAATGATCGGATTTGTTTTAAAATCGTATCTGATCAAAATCAATAAACTAACTTTAACCTGTTCATGTAGGAGAAAGCTGTTGACTTTTATGGAACTGTTCTTAAAAACATAATGAAGCAATACAGCATAGGAGACTCGCCACTACTAACGTGACATCACCACCACTGATGATCAGCTGCAGTATAAAAATGTCCTTGCTCTCAAGGGAGAAACAGACAGTGAACGCACTCTCACCGTTAACTATCAGTGGTGCAAAATCTACCGTGAACAAAAGTTAAGTCAAGCTTTTCTCTGCTTGGAAGATACATAGAATAGATGCCGTAACAGGTTACCAGCTTGGAGGATGGGATTTTTTTCTAATAATGAATACAAAAAAAGTGTATCCAATTATATAATTCCATTCTAGGAGAAAGACTAATTGGAACTTACAGCTTTCTCCACTTCTGTTTCCATACACGACCAGGAACTCTATCATTTTCAGTTCCTCTGTATAAGTCTTTTCTTGAAAACAGGACTGGAATGTGACCAGACATGAAATAAATCAGAAATTACAGAGCAGCATGAAATTCCGTTAAGATGGTCCTTCTGCTGTGGTGATACTGTTATCAAGGAGGGCTGTTAAGTGAAGGAAGGTACATGCTGAAATACACAAGACATGATTTATTGAGAAAGTTTATTTTATTGGTTTACAGGTCACACCTACCTCTTTACTAAAAAAGCTCTTTGTCAACTTAAAAAATTACCAGAGCCAAAGTATAATATACATATTTGGAAACTTCTCAACAGATCCCTAAGTATCAGTCTCTCTTACTCCCCCCTCCTATTTGACCATTTCCTTCTTACTCATTACATTTTAGCAGATAAAAGTGCAAATATAATACTACATACCTGCTGTACTGACAGATCCTGATTTTTCAACAGTATTAATGCAAGGCTTTTCCATGCTCCAGCAGAGCAAGGATTCAGTGAGATTTTTAGTGGGTTTGAAAAAGGAAAATACCAAGAGGTCTCACATGAGAGTTTTTGAGGGGAAAAAAGACAGATATTATTGAAATAAAATTGTAGATTACTGTTTTGCTAATATGTTTGACTAAAAATTTACCTTCATTCAGTACTTCTTTCCAGGCACTTTGGTATTGAACTATCTGTAGTACTATCATGACAAGTAAGTGTAGCTCCTTTCGAAGACATGGTTTACACAGGTTTATTATCAACAAAATAATGGTATGGCTCAAGTATTTTCCATTCAAGGTACCACTGAGTTGTAACTGATTGAGAGAATATTACTCACCCTTTAATATATACCTCCAACCCATTTGCACATAACATGTCTAGAACTTGCAGTGACTGCATCACAGCAAATCAGGTTTTGAATATATGGCAATGTAAGCAAGAAAACTGATAACCTAGATAACCTGGCATCCTGCTGTTTTGAGTAGATTTGTTTTGTAACGGACATTCTCATTTAAATATAGATGCTGCAAAATATCACAGCTCTTTATAGGTGAGGAACTCTTGTTCTTAAGTTTTCGTAGTATTTAATTAAAGCTTGCTATTTTGCTGGAACTGAGACACCAAGGAAAGAACCTGCTCTGAAGCTTTAATTTGCTTAGTCCCCAGGTATGCTGCACTATTACTGGCTGTATCCTCTAAGAAATATCGGTAGTTGACCATCATGCCACAAGAAGCAGCAATGCCGCGAGGGCTTGTGTCCGCCATCCAGTTTATCCGCCACATCACAGAGCCGTTCTGAAGATGAAAATTTGCTACTGGATTAAGAGCATAGCCACGATGTTTCTCTCCATACAAATACCAGGCACAGAGTCTCATAAATGGTGAATGGAGCACTTTAACCAACTCTTCTGATCTCACCCACTCATTGTTATTTAAGAGTTTCTTTAGTGTTTCAGTAGTAGTGTCTCCTGTGATCTCACAGATTTCTTGCCATTCTGATTCTGTAAATAGTTCATTTCTTTCCAGTTCTTTTGTTTGTGAGGAGAGGAGACCAAGAAGCCATTTTGTGAATCCCGGGATAGGTGAAAGAGTAGAAAAAGCTTTTATCTGAGGAAGTTCTTTCTGCAGACAAAAGGAGAGAAAAAAAAATCATGAGTTTTGTCATGATTGACAATAAGAAGTTTGAGTGAAAGAACAGCTGATACCCTTCACCTGATGTCAAGTGAAGACTAGGGAAATTCTGAGAATTAACTGATACACATAGAAAACAAATAAATTAAAAATCATCCTGCCAGTGATCGGTTAGGGACTAGAAAGCACTTGGAGAACAAAGAAAATTTTAACACTGACAGAATTACAGTCCACACACACAATCTATATAAAAGTACTTCTGCAGTACTTACCAACACTACGTTGCAGTATATCACTTCATAGGGAGAAATAAACAAATACAATTGCATGCCATAAAGAAGTTAATCAGAGGAATAAGATTTAAAAAACAAACATGCAAGTTTTCAAAACCTTTTCAATACAATTTATTTTTCATCTGTAACTATCTTTTTTAAAATCCAGGACAGTTTATTATTTCAGTCTATTGTGAAATCAGGAGAGGTATGATTTTTAGATTTTAATGGAAATAAGTATCTCCTGAAGTTTTGAAAGAGGTTCTTTATACAGGCCAGCTACTTTTCATGCTATTCCTAAACTACAAACTACATTGATAAAATAGGAAGATAAGAAATATATACTTGCGGTAAAAAAATTAATCACACGGTTTAATATTTAACAAAATAAAACTTCTCCTACTAATTCAAGAGCAAGAACTGTTAACTATATAATCATGTAAAGCAAAACATATGTAAGGAAAACTCTGTTAGTTTTGGGGCACACCGATGTGAAGAACAGAGAAGGTTGTTAAACTCAGTCAGTTGGAATTAACAAAAATTACATCAGTCAACCCTGCCGAAGGAGCGGCGGGGGGGCAAGAAACAGAGGGAAGACGGACCTGAACTGAAGCAACTACAGTGTTGTTTTAATTACTGTTCATATAGGAAGAAGTGGTAAGAACAAAGCATTTATCAACATTGCAGAAGCATCTTAACGTCAACAGAAAATTGTCTTTAAATGACTACAAGGTGCATTTTTTCTACTTTGGGTATTACCGAGACAACCATTAAAAAGTCATCACGGCTCAGACGCTACCTTACACTCGCGAATGTTAACGGAACGCACGCTGCTAGGTCGTTTGTATCGCACCTGCACTGCTGCATCCTCAGGTACCGCCGTGCTCCGCACAACACTGCCATCTGCATCGTGTTTGATGGGGCGCAGACGCCAGGGAACGCAGGCCTGGCACACCTCCGTTACACATTAGAGCCAAGCACCATTTCTAATAATGTCAATAACTGGAATAATATTCAGCTGGTTATTTACAACATCTTCTTCCTTCCCACAAAGAGCTTCCCAAATAGCTTACTGCTGTTCTGATGGCTTCCAGCACTATGATACACCAGCCAGCTCAGATCACAGAATCATAGAGTAGTTTGGGTTGGAAGGGACCTTCAAAGGCCATCTAGTCCAACCCCTCTGCAATGAGCAGGGACATCTTCAAGTGGACCAGGTTGCTCAGAGCCCCGTCCAAGCTGACCTGGAATGTTTCCAGGGATGGGGCATCTACCACCTCCCTGGGCAACCTGGGCCAGTGTTTCATCACCCTCATTGTGAAAACTTTCTTCCTTATACCTAGTGTAAATCTACCCTCTTTCAGTTTAAAGTTGTTAACCCTTGTGTCCTGGTTTCAGCCAGGATAGAGTTAATTTTCTTCACAGAAGCTAGTGTGAGGCTGTATTTTGGTTTTGGGATGAGAAATTGTTGATAACGTGCTGCTGTTTTGAGTTGTTGCTGAGCAATCAAGGACAGTCCAGCTTCTCGTGCTGGCCTGCCAGCAAGAAGGCTGGGGGGACACGAGAAGCTGGGAGGGGACACAGCCAGGACAGCTGACCCAGGCTGGCCAAAGAGGTATTCCATACCATATGACTTGATGCTCAGTATACAAAGCTGGGATGAAGAAGAAGGAAGGACAGGAGGGACGTTTGGAGTGATGGTGTCTGTCTTCCCAAGAAACCATTGCACGTGCTGGAGCTCTGCTTCCCTGGAGATGGCTGAACACCTGCCTGCCCATGGGGACTGGGGAATGAATTCCTTGTTTTGCTTTGCTTGTGTGCACGGCTTTTCCTTTACCTATTAAACTGTCTTTATTTCAAACCATGAGTTTCCTTGCTTTTACCCTTCCGATTCTCCCCCCGGTCCCACCATGGGGGAGTGAGCGAGCGGCTGCATGGGGCTTAGTTGCCGGCTGGGGTAAAACCATAACACCTTGTCCTATCGCAACAGGCCCTATCTATTGCCTCTTCAGTTCTGCGACTTAAAATTGCATAAACTGAATAACCTCACTTGCTCCCCTTACCTGAAGTTCTTTGACTATTAGACAGCTATGTAAGCCAAAAAATTCTTATTTTGGGACCAGATAGGAACAACAAAGGCAGACCAAGTTTCAAGGAAACACCCCATTTCATCTCCTTAGCAAATTATTTTATAGAAACACTCATTTCTGTATCTTATTGAACAAAACCGCCTTTGTAATCAGAGCACCCAGGAGATCCTAACTGTGTCATATTCTCAACTGCTATAGCTACCATGGTCAGATAGTGCAATACTAGTAAAGCATTCATCTCCTGTGACTTTTTCAAGTCTCCACTGAAGGACATGATGATATTTTATTTTTAAAAGCAATTCTGAAGCATAAGTCCATAACAAGATCTGTGAAATACAACTACCAGGTTTCACTGCATATGCACTTCATAAAAGAAAAAAAATTCTTTGTAAATCTACAGCAAGAGATGTCTGTTAAAGGCCATTTCTGCTGGTACGTTGGCACCACATTATACAATTTTAGAGAATACAGTGTTTATAAAATAAAATAGTTTATTAAGGTTGTGCTCTTACTGCAAACCATGGCTGCAAGAGGCATGACATCGAAAATACATTTTAATTAAAAGAATGTTTCTTGGAGTAGACAGTTCAGCCTTTTTAGAAAAAAGTTTCCCCTCTGCTTTTGAAAAAGCAAGCAATGACCACAGTAAATTAAAAAGAATATATATGGGGGCAGAAAAAGGGCAAAAATGAGAACAGGACAAAGTAACTCCATAGACTTAAAAAATCTTTCCCTTCCCAACCCCATGCTAAATACCTCCCCATGGATATACACTATTATTCACAAATCAATTCAAAATAACTTTCTAAAATTTGAACACAGAATCAAATGCACTCACTAAATCTTCCTTTGATCACCTTTCATCCACCTCCTTGTAGGGTTTCTCAATCGAGGAGTATACATAATCATCACACTCTGAATCCACTTTTCTTTCAAGCAGCAGGATCTTAATTAGTATGGTAGAGGAGTTATGCTGAGATGCCCCCTTGTCAGCTACACTTTCGTTGATTCAACCCTGGTTCCCACCAAAGACAACACAACTAGTACAAAACCACAGATCTCCTGGAGAAGGAGGAGGGAGAAAGATGGCACAGAAGTGAATTTTTAAAGGCCACTGGAAAAATACTTCAAGATATTTGTCCCTGGAGAAAAAGCTGATAGCTTCCTGTTTTGTCAAGACGGTAACAAGCAGCACTACTTGCTACCTCCATTTCTTCATCAGCACACTGAAAGCTGACCAGTGGTGACTCTACTGTGACTGGCCGTAGCTTAGCTGCTGAGACAGTCTGCTGTCAAGTAATTTCACCTTTTGCATGTCAGCTCTTACTGCAGCTAGATGAGTTTCTGCCCAGAAGGGAGGGCCACAACTCCCTTCTGAAGATTCAGTGATCCAGTACCCTTCTGCCTGTCCACACAATAATGATGGATGACAACTCAGCAACTGTCTAGGATGTGACAGACCTGCAAATGAACCATAAGGTACAGAAACACAAACCTGTAATCTATGATGAGAAGTGCCCTTTATCAGCATCCTTAAGCAACAGCAAGCTCCCCCCAAAAGAGACTGGATTTCAAAACGGGGTTTCATTCTTCTGTCATTCCTGTTGTGCTTTAAGGTTCCTCTTTAGTCCGTAACACAGAGAACACAAGAGATAGGGGCAAATCTGTAAAAGTGTTCAAATTAATAACCTATCAATGAGAAATCCTAGATGTGCTGCTAGAGGGAGTACAGATGTTACTATTGTGCAGCGGGAGTGAAAAAGAAGGGGGGGAAGAGAAGAAGAAAAAGGTTGTTAGAGGCTACTTTCCTCTTAGGGATTCAAGGAATACAGGATGTGTTTCTTTTTGACCTGAAGATGGGATCACATTCCTTAAAGGTTTTCCTTTTTTCCTAACTATATTAATCATCCTATAAAAGATAGTGCCTTTGAAAACATACTGCCTAGATATCTCATGAATTCTTCACAGATATTTGGGGTTAAAACCTGAGAGAGGAAGAAGGAAGGTAATGTTGAAATTTGAAAAGCAAAAACTCTTCTTTCAGGTAAAAAGAAAAACTGATGGGACCAACAGAAAAGGCTGCTTACCACCAAATCAACTCTGGAAGCCTTCTATACCACCTCTGCTAAGAAAGCACAGTGTTTGAAAATAGTGTTTTGCTACTGAACAGAGCTAACAAACAGGGCTTTTCACACAGGAGCTGAGCCATGCCTATTGCTTCCACAGGGGAACGATTTCAATCTCATCTCCCAGCTTGCAAAGCCAAGAGGAAACCTATGTTCCATTCACAATGACAAAAGTGAGAATGAGTGATTTCTTCCCATATTTGTGTATTAATAATAACCACTGCAAAGATCCTAATTAAATAACTGACATTTTACTTCCCTGTGATGTTGACTACTCTTCATTTATCATTCACTTTCAGGGGTGACCTGTTCACCAAGCCCTACCCAAAATATTTATCAGGAAGTTAGTAGCTCCTACTCTACTAATAAATAAAAAACAGGAAATTGTGTGTATTTTTTACTTCTTAGGACAGATAAGACATGGGAAAATGACCCCATTTTGAAGCTACTGTACAGACTACTACATATCTGATAAATGCTTTGGTTTAGAGGCTTATCTGAGGCGGTCATTTCTTGCAGAAAAATAAATAGATGCAGTGAAGTGTGCACATTTATGTTGTTGCTAAATTGATGTGCTAGTTTCTAAGGCTATTGGTGGAGATCCATTAATGTTTATTTTCTTGTCAGAAACCCACACACCATTATGAAACAGCTGCTCATTTTGTTTTGGGGTAGATTTCTGGTTTTGGTCGTCTTCTAGTTTTGTGGGTTTTGTTTTTTTTTTTTCCACTGCAAAGAGCGCAGATTTCTCCTATTATCCATATCTCATCTGAAACTGTCTTGCACTCTGAAAGCTGCAGTCCAAGGTCACATTTTTCATCAATGAAAGCAAAGCCTGTTTTGGAAATTATGATCTCCCCAGGTCACCTAGATCAAATTAAGGTAGCAATTATCAACAGCCCAACCAGAAAGCTAAAATCTGCCACCAATTGTTAAGCATTCTATTGAGTCACATAGCAGCTATCAGTTTTCTCCCCCAAATGCCACAGGCTATAAAATTCTAAGCAGTTTTCTCAAAGGCTTCACCACAGTTATCCGTTGTTTGTCATCTGCAGACTGAATTGCTATGATGTACCTTCTGCAGAGCTACAGACCATTTAGAGTGGCTATAAACACATTCTGAATTAAATGTCTGTCTAATGAGAAATCTATTTGTCTACACATTCAACAGCACCTATCAGCTTGCTAGAAATGCATCTGCCTGCTTGTTTTCCAGCACCCAATCTGGTGTCTGTTTGTTTCCTTACTAGTTGTCTGCAATTGTTTCAAAATCCAGTTAGTTTCTGGGAACAATACAAGCTTAAATTTAAGAAATACAAGAGATTATTTCTGTTGTCTGCTCCTTGCTTTGATATGTTAATATAACCAAAAGACTACACAGAATGCATAGGTAGCCTATTCTCAATTTATACAAGGAGAACTGGGACCAAAGTGGTATCAGTGGACTAATGAATTCATCCCACTGCTTACCCAAAATAATCCAAACAGGAGATGCTCAGATAACAATAGAAGCCTATTTACAAAACCCTTCTATATTATTTGTGTAGCAAAATTTTGTTAAGTGACTGCCAAAAAATGAAAAATCTCCTATTTAGAGCAGCACACTTTCTCCCAGGATGCCCTTTGTATGCAACACAAGCTACATCCCTAAGGTCCTACTCTGATCTCTCTTATATCCCTCCCCTTTACCCAATTATTTCACAGTACTTGTGGCAAATGCCATATCATGTCTAGGCAGAGATTAAGGATGCAAACTGCTAACTGTGCACATATAAAGAGATGAAACCAAGGAGCCATTTCTGTGACTCAGCTTCATACCTCCTCCATCTGCTTAAATTAGTAAAAGACTCAAAAGCAGGGGCCATTAACTTCTATGCAGAGCCTCAAACTAACAGTGCTTAACACTGAGGGTTGTAATCGTCGCCAGAGCCTCTGCTGCTGCAGTTTTCCTAACAGTCCCAATAAAAAACCATTTGCAAGAAATACTTCGATGAGGGAATCCATACTTGACATTCTTTGAAGGTGAGAAGTGCTACCCTACACATGTTCATGTTTAGCAATGTATGTGACCAGTTCAGGCAAATTAGCAAGCTTTCTAAAAAATTAAGCTCTATCCTTATTGTCCATTAATGAGGTTTTCAGGAATCTTGTACTAACTGAATTTATAGACATAACTTTATAGTGTAGATACCCGCTAGATCAATGTTTCAATACAGTTTTTAAAAATCTTGCCAAATAAATGCTTCAATGGTGGAAAAAAAGAGTGGCTATTAGCTTTCTAACAGTGCATGTCTTTTTTCTGATCAAATGTTATACGTTCATGACAGGTTCAATTTGGAGTTTTCCTTATGAAGAATGACAGCTGAGAATTCAGTTTTGAGGTTACAATGGCACTTACAAGTAGAAGTGTCAGAGCAGGTTAAGTTAAGGCAAAGTCAGATAAAGGATTTTTACTAGAGAATAAAAAAAGTTTTGAGAGTTTGCAGTGCCTTGGGAAAATATGAATCAAATAATACTCTGCAGATCAAACAGATGTCCACAAAAGTTAACTCAAACAAATGGCAAGTCATAAAAGTGTATTAATCATCAACAATTCAAATATAATGAAAAACAAAATCCTCAACCCATTCACATGGTCTTCTCTTCCCAAAGCATTTTATTATCAGTTAAATTAAAGACAGTCTCAACTTGGGTAACCTGGAACACTTGGTGATTTAGCAGCACTTTAAATAAAGATTTGTTTATCGTAAAGCCATGCAAAGGTTATATAAAAAAATCCTCTTCCTATCAAGAGACCTCACCTATCTATTTTTACAAAGGCTGCTGGAAGCTTGCTTAATGAGATGTGATTTTTGACCCAAGATTTTTTTGCTGAGGCTATATTGCTTCCACTGCTGTCACCAAGTCAACTCAGCACTACTGCTATACCATTTGTCCCTTTTAAATGAGTATAATGCTGCTCCAAAGAATTATGTCCAGCCTGAACACAGACAACCTTGGAAAGCCCTTTGCTTACACCTAACCGGAGAGAAAGAGAACACATGTGTGCAATTAATGCACTGAAGTAGGACTTCCAGAATTTTGGGAGACAGGTAAAACAGGCTGCCAAGAGTATTACTCATCATATGCCCTGCCCTTGCCCTGAACAATCCAACTTTGTAGAAACTTCCCAGTGTAAGTATTTTGAAGCTGAAATACACAGGGCTTCTCTCCACTGAAAGGCCAAGTCCACTGAGATAGGAGTCACGTTTACAACAAAAGCAGAATGACTAGGCGTTACAGAAGTACATCAAATAATTCTGATAACAACAGTATCATGATTTAGGTCACTTCATAGATGTAAAATATGTATTGGGAGGTGGTTCTTAGACAATTCGAGACAACAAATTCAAGAACAATACTTTCAAATGAAGAGGAAGAAAGCATGAAGGAGTGGGAAGAAAGCGGGAAGAAAAGAATAAAATATTAACAACATCAAAGTGTTGAAGAAAAAGTATTAGAGAACCACATCCATCATGGATAAACACTCACAGATCATCCTTCATATCTTTTTTAGCCCTACATTTGTACTCCAACAATGTTTATCATCAAGAAAAGGAAAGGTGTAAAGACAATACATGGAGGTTGTTTTATCTTTAAGATAGATCGATAAATATAAATAATCAGTTCAAGTTTTGCTACAACTTCATAGTCAACTAAGTACATGCCCAATTAGCCATATAAAAACCTTACTAACAAGAGCACATTTTTCGTAACACCTTAAAGCAGTAAGAAATTTAAGTAGGGAGGAAGACCTCCATCTTTGGCCCTGTATGTAAAGCACTTAAGCTTAAATAACTTATTCAATATTGAAAGCTGAAGCAATAATTTTGTGATTAGAATGTATTTAAAGGCATCTCAGCCAAAGTGGTTCCTATTCATCATGTATTTGATGAACACTGAAGATTTTACAACATTGAAATGTAGAAACTTTATCATAAGTATAAATAAGAAACACATCATTCTGTTAGATGCATCAAATTTTAGAACTTGCACATAGGTTATCCAAGTATGGTATGTCTAGTTTCCTTTATAACTCACTCGTAACTTTTCTAGTGTTGTAAGCAATTTAGTGATGGACAAATACGTTGTCAGTAGGGTTATTTTATGACAGCAACTCAATTATCTAGAAATTATTTTTTAGATGTGAAAGCAGGTAACTGCATGAATTTATTCCAATTTCCCCTCAGTCAAGATCAGACAGATGGCACAGTCTAACTGTACCTGGACTACTGCACTTTAGACAATTAATCTAAAAGCCATTCTGAAAGCAAGAAGCAACAAAATTAAGCCAAAATATCCATTCAAAATGAAATAAATACTTCAGGTCAGCCAGCTACAATTCAGTAGTTAACTAATCAATTATTTTATAATAGTAGAAATTTGGTGCATCCAATTCTAAGTTATTTTTCCAATTAGAACTGAAGTTCTAAATAACATACAATTTTCCAGACATCATTACTAATCCAGATGTTGGAAAAATGAATATAAACACAAGGAATGATCATTACTTTTAAGTTATTAACAAAGCTACCACTTAAGTAATAAAGACTTTTAAATAAAATGATGTACTCAATGTGTCTCTTTCATACCACTCTGTATATAAATTACTGAATTTTCTTTCCTTTTTCCAGTTCATTGGAAGAAGGTTCTACAAGTCCTAAAACTATTAACAATAATCCCATAGCATGCAATGACATTATATACATTCATAAAACTGGCTTGCATGAAGTCACTGATTCCTGTGACTTTCAAATGTTAAAGACATCATCTTTACTATATTGCAAGAAATGCCTGGGCAATAAATCTCTCTTTTTTCTTTTTTTTTTTTTTTTAAATAGACATATTCAAAGCAAGCATGTGAACTGCTTGCTTTGTCACATCACACTTGCTTGCATCTGTCACATGACCAGTGGCAATTCAATATAACAAACAAGAAAATCAATTAATTCACATACAGGAATTACTTTTGTTACTGGAACAGCTGTAAGATTTTGAAAAAGGAACAATCAAGTATATAGAAGAGAGAAAATGTTGACCAGGGGCCTGGAAGGAAACCCATTAGCATGCATTGGTAATGCCCCACCCACTCAACTGAAAGTCAGCAGCGAATCTGTATAATACACATTGCAAAATACAGCTACATTACCACTACCTTCAATAGAAATGTACTAACTTGACTTTTAGGCAATGTATGGACATGATTAGGGAAACGCAAGTAATTCATGCAGTACGTGTCAACTATGTAACAGTATCTAAATCTGTCACGCATTAACCAACAGCGGAAAATGTTCTTCCAACTCCTTATACATCTTCAAAGGTTCATCTGGTGAGAAGCTACAAGTACAGGGGAAGACCTACCAGCTCCTTCTCTTGAGCAATGACACAAAATGGAAGCTAAAACAGCAATATAAGGGGAGCACACTGGCTGAACACCATCTTAAGGACACCCTGCCACACCTACCTGCAGCTCTTTTACAACCCGTTTGATGAGGTAAGTCCCAAGTTCCACACCTTGCAGTCCCTGCTGAGTCAAACTGATTGAGTAGAAAATTGCTGTTGTAATTTTGTCTTTATCTTCTGTTTCTAAAGGTGGCACTTCTTTCACTATGGCCTGGGAGAATAAGAATTTAAAAAAAAAGTTAGTAGTAGGAATTATCATCATTATGGGGGAGGGAGCCTTTCTTTTTAACTTTCAAACATGTTAACATTTTTCCCCACTGTTTTATTCATCACCCTCCATGAGAAACAACAAAAACCTAATCAAAAAGTAGAAGAGCTGCTTATCCATTAACAAGTGCAGGAAATAATTGTAACATGGTTTAAAATTTTCAGAAGTAATCACAACCGCTTTGAAGTTTTAATCTTATTTCCTATATATTTCTTATATATTTTTTACCCTTTCTTGTTCTTCCTGCACTTGAGCAAAACTCCAAAAAAAATTTCAACTTACATAATGCAGGAGATATACAGAATATCCCTGCAATTTTAAAGTGCCAATTCTCTCCTCTCTTAAAAAATGAAACAGAACCAAATCTTCCCAGTTTATAAAGAACTGCAAGTTTAAAAAGCAGTACATTGCAATTTAAGCACTTTGCTGTGTACTAAATGCATCAGTTACTGTACCTGGATGCTGCTGGAGATATCACTGGTTAGTGCAACATGCAAGACTATCAAAGGTTCTCCTGGGATTGCACAGTGAGAAAAAAAGTAGCATCTTCTATATGACCCAACTCGACGCTTCATATCAACCCAGTTTCTAACAGGATGCACAGCTTCAGAACTCAATAAGAAAATAAAAAAATAGTAAAATTATATTTTTCTTCATTTAAAATAGAGGTCAGCTGCCAACCCTACAAGCTCAGCACTTCTCCCATTTATGTCAGTGACAAAACTCTCCAATCAAAAAGGAGAATCAGGCTTCCGTGAAAAAAGTAAAATTCACCAGCAGACTGTGACAAAGTAGATTGCAAAGGCGTATTGCATAGCCACTCTCTCTAGTTTTCTTTGGGATATGCGTATTACGTATCTGAGATTTCACTTGCACTTCCTGTTCAGTATAGGATATCTGATTGAGATGACAAGTCACTGAATGAGTCTGAACACACGTCTAAAGAATTAATTTTCCCCAGCTACAAAATAGTCTATTAGCACTCCCACAGTCATGTCTTCAGTCATTCAGAATATTCTTTTCTCTATTACATATTGAAACTCTAGCGCATTTGCCAAAATACCTTGAAGGTTAATTCAATATTACAAATATATTTTGAAAATTTAGCTTGTATAAGATCCCTTTTCTTTGCCTCATCAACATGTAAGTCGGGTACTTTCAGAACTCTTTACAAATTCATTCTTTAAGCTTTTTATATAACAACATGCCACACAACATAACTTTGATTCAGTCATCTTCATCAGTACAACTTTTAACATTTGACAGAAATTCAGAAATAAACATTGCAGATTTTAAGGAATGTTTATGAAAAACAAGGTGCTCTCTCCACATATAGTTTACAAGTGATTCTGTGCACTCCACCCGTACCAGCCAGGAAGGGGAACCTCACTACATTAGAAGTAAAACATACTCTTGAGTGTTGGGCACCCCATGCTGCATCAGATTTAAATATTGATTCTCCATCAACACTGCTGGCATACACCAACAGGAGAAGAAGGTTGCAGTGGGGATGGAGGCAGCAGTGGCAGCAGCACCTGTGGGAGGAAAGGGAGTGCGAGAAGGCAGTGCTGCAAGAATCTGGGTTTGTAGGAAAAGCAACAACAGCACCTCCAGGAATGTGGGAAGAGTAACTGAGAAGACTGGAAGAAAAGACAGCAATCTTTTCTGCTTTTTCTCACATACTGCACATACAGTGCACATACAGTGCAGTACCTGAGCTAAAGGATCAAATTATGGGACGAATGATCCCCTCTGCCATTTACTTAATTCAGTTTTTAAAGTGTGCTCTTTAGTGTGCTGAATGCAACTATTCCCTAATTACACTTTGCCTACAGTTCAGTATTGAAAAGCAGTATCTTGAAAATAGGTGATCTGTGCAGTCACAAGCATTTCATCACTTTTTCATCAGTGAGAATTGGCAGCTTTTCGCACTTACTCACTAATTTTCTGGAGTACTTCACAAGGTGATTGCCAAGTGACCCGTTCCAAGTTTAGGAATCCTGTTGAGAACCACTCTGAAAGCATGTTCTTTAGAACTCCATTCATTTCCTGCAAACAGACGAAAGATGAACTTATCTGCTAAATAAGCAGGTATAGCAGATGAATGTGAGTAAAGATTATTTCAAACTACAACACTGGGAAGTTCAAGGAAACTAATGCATCCATTTGAGAAGATTGACTGCATAATAGATCAGCTTTCCTCAGATAGGACTAAAACAATGAAAATGCTTAAAGACACTGTCTATAGTAAACTGCAGACAGGGAAATGGAAGATAACGCAAAACAATGTAGAATGAAAAGCAGATAATAAGTAGAAGTATTTGAGCAGTCTTGACAATAAGGCTGTAGTTGCACAGGTGCTCACGCTTAAAATACCATGAAAAAAAACATGCGAAATTTGATGAAAATCAGGACTTGAATGTCCTGATTTTTCTGCATCTGAATCTATTCTGAGTATTCAGCAGTTCATGCCTTAGGAAGACTATTAGTACTAGCTTCTTAATGCAAGAAAGCAACTCACCAAATTAAAATTTTCCAGTACCTTACCATATTTATTAGTCATCTCTACTTTAAACATTTTTTCCATTGCTCTTTATGAGAAAGATACAGAATAGCTATTTACTCCTGCACATGCTGCACCACAGCATTCCACACAAGGAACTTTCTACTTTTGATAGCTCTCCAAGGCACATAACGTATCAACTGGAGGTGACTGGAACACATACAGGCACATTTAGGCATCGGTAGACTATAAAAACGCTTCAGTTTGGACTTTAGCATGGATTGTACAACTCAGCACAGGAGCTGCACATGCCCACTCAGGATGAGAAATTAGAAAATTAGTATCTTTCAATAAGATGCAGATAGAACCTTAGGCTTTACAGAATTTTTCTTCTCAAGAAGTATGAAAATTTTTGAGCGAGAAAAACAAAGGTAGCAACATAAGACTATAGAACTCAAAAAACACAACAGATTTGGAACAGTACAAGAAGACAGAATTAAAGCCAACTATAATATAAAATACTTTCAGAAACATTCATCATAGTAATGAATTTTATATTCATTACTAATTTCCTGCTACCTATATTATTAAAGATTCTCCTGTCTAAAATTCTTTGAGTTTAGAGAGTAGTCTTGAAATAGGCACAGCGTGACTATCCCTTAAAGAGATTCTACAGCTTATTTTTCCTTTCTTACATTTGCTTTGTATATAGGATACAGTGTGATACCAGTACCAACTTACCAATAGCCTGACTAGAAATGTAGGCTTACCCGAAACTAACTTAATAACCATTTATTTAAAAACAAAAACTCTTCACCTTCTATTCAGACCTTTATTAAATAGCCATTGCTGTACATAAAACAGGCAAAAATTATGCTCCAATGTACTTTATATTGCTACATTTAAGCAAAACAACAAGAAAAAAGTTTCACCCAGAAAAAACTTACTACTTCAAATCTCAGCTTTGGAGAGATGTTTTGTCTCAGGACTTTCATAAAAAAGCAAAAATATTTCCTACTGTAACCTAACAAAGATGAAAACTGTAGAGACACACATCAAAGAAAGTTCCCGTTGGCCAAAGAAACTGCTACAAGTAATCCAGGATTGAAAAAAAGGACAGTTTTATTCTTTCATTTAACACAGTAGAAAAAAACGAAAGTTTTCAAACCCTGACTATGCTTGCAGCCAACTGTCATCAGATTTCACTATCTGTGAATCTATTAAATATCTGTAATCAGATATTTCAACGTACACCAGTCCACCCAAACTGATAATTAAATTAACTCCTCCCATAAAAACTCCTAGAGTAAAGTTGACGGTAATGACCAGAGTCATGGAGTTTGCAAAGTAAATTCATAACAAAAATACTGACTCTTGTCCACAGCTGAAGTGAAGAGTTAAATTTTCCTTCAGTTTCCCTTTTTCCTACCTACTCCTCCTAGCCTACTAAGTTGTATTAGTGAAATACATAGGCTTTTGCTTGGCATCTATCGTTGTTTATGCAGAAATGGCTACTACACAAAACATCTAGAAGAAAACAGCCATTCATCTGCATAGAACAATTCTGTCATGCATGAATATTTTATGCTATTTTTCTTTTTTTTTTCCAGTAGAATCCTCAAACATGTAAGAAAAGAAGAGCTTACTTATTGAAGAATAAATTGACATACACTTCAAATACTGAAAATCTCAGTTGCATTGTTCCAAACACAGGGAGTACCCATGAACTCTTCCATGAGATCAACTCTCCCAAGCTTTGTAAATTAGTTTTCTGTTGGTCTTTCTCAGTAGAGCTCTCTTTCAGTTGTATAATAAACCGTGCTGAAAGTCTTCTGCAAAATTGTACTTCCACCTGCACTAGTATCACAAGGCTGAACAAAGCCTGCATATGCTAGTAAAAAAAAAAAGTTGTTAAATGAATATGAAACTGAAATACAAACAAAATTCACCTTAAGTACATTTATAGGATAAGCAATACCCACTGAAAAAACAATGAAAGCCACATAATGCACAGCACCAGCATAAAAAGAAACTTCTGAAAAAAACACACAGGTGACGATCTGCAACTACTGCTGAAGAACTGAGAGAAATGAAGGGTCCCATTAAACGAGATCCACCCTCGGAATGGGCAGTCTTCAATTTTTCACTGATGCTTTGATGAAAACATTCCTGCCTTTGCTGTCTCAGGGTAATACCAGCGTACACAACAGTAGCTGGGGGTTGTGTGTGTGTGTGTGTAGCTTAATAGATGACGTTAAAAAACAACTAGATTAGCTATGTCAAAACTTTGCAACTAGGATAGTTAGGAAACATATGCAGTATACCTTCCCCTGCCTAATAAATGGATCTATTGCACATTTATAGCAAGTCTGATGATTTGGGGGGGCTTACTGGACACATATGTTAAACCTATGCTCCCTTATTACCCCAAAAGAGCAGGCTATTTCTATTTGGCTCAGGGCGTTTCAACACTTGACGCACTCGGACAATACATTACTCAACTGCATTTAGAGCAGCTGTAATCTATACTGGCAAAACTGTTTTTGCTGATGCTGCTGGGCTAGTGGATTAAAGAGAACACAGCAGGTGAAACAAGCTGTACCAAAAAGAATTGTCTGCATAACAGCACCTACCAAAAAGGGCTCTTTCTGGCGTGGCTAAGTCATGCAGGAATTGCAACTCCTGGGGAGCACAACTGGTAACTTCAGCAAGGCTTGCATCAGCAACAGTTTTATTGGGAAAAAGCTGAATTTTAATTTAAGTATTCATTCACAGCTTTGTCTGTCGTCTTTTTTTTTTCCCCCCCAATACATTTTTGCTCTCAACTGTAGAGGTGTAAGTGTCCTAAACAAGTATATTCTGGTTGTTTTCTTTATTCTGGCGTGTTGTGGTTTAGCCCCAGCCAGCAACTAAGCACCACGCAGCCGCTCACTCACTCCCCCTCCCGCAGTGGGACGGGGGAGAGCATTAGGGAAAAAAAACCTCGTGGGTTGAGATAAACACGGTTTAATAGGACAGAAAGAAAGAAGGAAACAACAATGATAATACCAACAAAGGAATGTACAAGAACAAGTGATGCCCAATACAGCAATTGCTCCCTACCCAGTGATCGACAGCCTGTCCCCGAGCAGCGATTTCCGCCCCCCGGCCAACTCCAGTTTATTGACTGGGCATGACGTCGTATGGTAGGGAATATCTCTTTGGCCAGTCTGGGTCAGCTGTCCCGGCTGTGTCCCCTCCCAGCTCCCCGTGCACCCCCAGCCTGCTCGCTGGCAGGCCAGCACAAGAAGCTGGACTGTCCTTGACTGCTCAGCAACAACCCAAAACATCAGCACATTATCAACAGTTTCTCATCCCAAATCATGAACAGTCTCACACTAGCTTCTGTTAAGAGAACCAGCTCTATCCTGGCTGAAACCAGGACATGGCGTTAAGGTACTTCCCTTGCAAATCCTTCTTTCTGCACAGCTCTGAAGTTTTTAGAAAATAACCATAAATCATTTTGGCCAAATACCCCTTGGTCTAGTGAAAGTCTCCAGGTATCTCACAATTGTTTTTGATTTCCTTTGTAAGGGCACACTGTAAGCCAGAAAAATAAGCTAGAGTTGTCAGATTTGGGGTCAAACTAACAGATTCCTATGGCTCTCTTGTCATCCATCTGCTTTTTAGAACACCATTTCAAGCTGCAGTCTAGCAGCTAGGAGGGAAAACTGCTGATGGTTGCACTCCTGCTAGTCATTATTTTGAACATGCTGCTCTGCACTTATTGGCAGTAACACGGCTCAGATGGCAGAGTGACTTGTGAGAAAGCCAGTTACACCACATGGATACTGCTAAAAGTGGAAAACAGGAATCAGATGCATTTTGCTTCTTTGAAGTACCTACAGGTTTAGCAAGCATGCTCCATACAATGGGACGTCATGATGCCCAGCTGAACTGAAGGCTACTTTTCAAGATGCAGAACACGTTATAGAGCTACTTTAGGTCCAAGATACAGCTGTATTAGAAGCAATGCATTTGCAACCAAAGAAGAAAGTGCCGCAGATGTGCTTTCAGTAATGATTTTGGAAGAAAGGAATATTGTTTATGGGGAATTAAAACTCAATTCAAATCATCGGTCAGTTGTAAATAATAATGCTTACAACAGGGCAGCATGCAGGCTAAAAAATTAGAATAGTTCCAGTTGGAAGGGACCTACAATGATCACCTAGTCCAACTGCAACTGTGTATGTTGACAAAACTTCTTAGTGCAGAAAGGCAGAAAATACTTTATGCTATTCCAAAACTGTGTTTAATTCAAGTAATCTGAGGAAACATCTGAGTTGTGTTTAATATAATAGAATACGCTAAGTCTCTGAAACGCTTGACTGCAACAATGACAGTCTCAAGGTAGCACTATATTTCTAAAATAAGAGAATCTAAGTAAATTCTTATTTTCATTTCAGAGGCCTTTCTAGAAATAATATTACATCTCTAACACTTCATTAAAAAGAAAAAAAAAGCATGTATTTATTATTCAGGATCCTAATTTTAAATGTGAGCAAGACGACACTCAGACTAGTGTTTCAAATTACTAGCTATACTTTAGTTTCTATTAGCCGAGAATAAAAAATTGTAACTTTTTTTTTTAATTCCACATTCTTGCTACAAGACAGCAAATTAAAGGCTTTTTGATATTCACATCAGGTCCCTACTTATTGGGCAAGACATGGGAAAAACTCTTATGAAAAACTTCATTTTTTTAATTAAGAAAAACTGCCTCTCTGATGAGAGAACTATTTCAATTTCCCCTCAAACTACTAAAAAATAAAATACCCCTTACAGTGAAAATTCATATGTGGATATTTACAGATAAACTTAATATGAAACAGCAGTAACTACTACTCCATGTGTACCACACAGCTCAGTTATTGTTAGTTGCTGGTTAGATATCTGACAGGGCTACAAGAGAAGTTTTCTGATAGACTCAGAAGAGTTGAGTTTTTCCATGGCCTTGGAATGTCTGAAATTTGTAACCTGATATGCTTCGTTTGGGCATACTGACTTACAGACCTCCTCTGATACTGCCACTGTTTAAAGTGCCTTTGTTTGGGTTTGTTTTGGTTTGTTTGTTTGGGATTTTTTACAAATTAGCTTCAAAATATAGATACAGAACACCTTTGGTGAGATACTGAAAAATATACCCATAAGCAAAATGGGATTCAATAGTGTGACACAAATGAAAGGAGACTGTTTTTCTGCTTTTTTTTGCTAATAGTAATTACTGCAGTGGTAATGGTAGTGCTGAAAACTTCCCTGGCTCTTGTGTTTTATATTGTTTGATGTTTTATTCTTTAAAAAAAATTTTTTTTCATTTCCCTTCCCCCCTATTTTTGCTCATTTAGACAATGAGTAAAGTATGTACAAGCATTTTCAAGTGACTTAATCACCTGTATACGTTATTTTACTGTAATCTAGTGAACAAAAACAAAATAGAAATGCTTCATCAACCAACATCTAACAGTCTAAGCTGCTTCTGTATTGATACGTTTTGAAGAAATAGAAAATTATTTTATATTTACAACACAGCAGTGGGTAATCCTTATTTTAATAGGTCTTTCAAAATGCATAGTAAAAACTAAGGACTATCTAAGAAATATTTTAGACAGTTTGGGCAAAACCAAAATCCCAGTAGGCCATATAATGCAATTTTCTCCCAGCATCAAGAAGATCCATTTAATTTTATTTCCACATTTCCTTGTCAGTGCAGATACGAATACACAGAAGTTGTAAAATTCTTGCTGCACATTTGCCGCTAAGTATGTTAAAATTTAAATTAAACCTACAATAATGAAATGGCTATACAGGACTTCTGATAGGTAAATATCAAATGCTTTTTTCGTAGAAAATCCTTTAACTTTCAGTTGTTTCTCTAGTTAAGGGTTTCTTAGATCTTTAAAGCAAACTGTTTCAATATTCAGATTCTCCATATAGCCCCTGTTTTACCTGCGTGAATAGATATTCTAATCTGTTGATGAATCCACATCAATGAGACCACAGTTCTTTCAAGGCAGTACAACTGGATTAAATAAATATATCCTTCTGTGGATGTATGTAGGTAAGACATCTATCATCACAAATACTTCCCCTCCCTAAAAAGCCAAGTACAGCCCACACACAAAATATATTCCCCTAAAGCCTGTTCCATCATTTCCAAATCCTCTACTAAAATTTAAAACCATTTTCCCTGATTATACAAAGGTCAGTGTTCCAAACTATGAGAAAGCTTTAAGAAAAAAAAAATAATTCAAGGAAAAGTCCAACTTTAGCTCCTTGCTATGTTTAGGAGTGGCTGCTATGAGGGGAAAAATACCCAAAACAATTAGGGTATTCCTTTTTTTCTAGTAGACCAATACAGGAACAACAAAAGTACAGATACACTCCATAATTATGGAAGCAGGTTTATTTATAAATCAATTTGATAAAAATGCTACCTTTTTCATTATCTTTTGCCAGCAACTTGAACCTTCCACTGACTTTTTCTAAATTATATGGAAAGATGAAGATATTTTAAAAGTAATAGTTGAATGATTTGCTACCTGAAGTAACAATGTTGTGAATTTTTCACCAGAGTCCATATTTCAAATGCTGAAACCGAGTAAGCAATCAAAATATTAAAAAATCTCGAGGGGAAAATGCTGGCACAGAAAAAGAAGTACTGCAGGTGAGAGGGTTCTGAGCAGTAAGAGGAAGAATTACACTCAGGAAACAGATTTTCAGCAAATTTCACTCTGTGCATTGCAAGGGCCAATCAGAAAATCAACTCATTTTTAAAGGCACTGGAAAATGTTCATGGCCTTTGGTGGAAGGAAGGGACAGAACACATGAAAAGAACATAAAAGAGAGAAAGGAAAAAAATTCAAACAGCATCATAAAAAAAATTTAACTTCTCAAACAACATATCATGTGCCAGTACTGGTTTTTTTTAAATGGTTGTCTTAACATTATCCATGAAGCTTACAATAGTAATAACTTATTCATATATTTAACAGAAAAGAAAACCCTCCTCTGGGACAGATTACAAAGAAAAGTTTCTCTTCACCATATGTCCTGTATGTATTTTTGTCAGATTCTTTTGAAAAAAAGCTGTATAGCTTCAAAAATATAGTCTACCACTTAATTTTTGCCATGTGATTATCAAGAAATTTATGTCAAGAGTACTCATCATCTTTTACACATCCACAGAAAGACATTTACTATGTGGTACAAACTTGTCACTGAGGATACCTGTAGTTTTTCTATCTTGCTCTAAGTGACAATTCTGCTTTCTAATAACCAACTTAAACTAAACCTTATTTGCAGCACGTTCCTCCTCTTTGCACAATCTGCCATTTTAAGCTTTTCTTCTAACGCATGGTTCAGGGCTTATGTTCAAGATCTATGGAATTCTTCCAGCAAGGTAGTCACCATTCTTCTCTGTTTCTTATAAATGAGCTTTTTCATCCCAATTTGCTTTACACTGGATCCTGACAGCTAGGGCACTATGACTTCTGATTTAATGGACTAATGCACTAAGATAGCTCAGTGACTTCAGTGCTCAGAATCTTTCACAAGTCTAATAACAAGACACATCTTGGAGAGCAGTGCAGCTTGGCACATGTCACACAGTACACATCAGAGTAAGTTAGGCATTGGCATTTCTTCATTTACTTTAATCATCAATTCAACTTAAGAGGTGATTTATGAAAGACAACTGAGGGTATTACGAAGATGTGTATACTTGGGAGTAACTGAAGACAATACTACACCAGTTTACAGTGCATCATCTATTTTGTTAATGATCCATGAACAGTGAAACCAATGGAGAAACAATAATCAGCATCTTCTTGTTTGAAAATAATACCTTAAGAAATTCAGGCAGAAAAGAATTCATCATATGTAATAGTGAATCCTGATGTGTTAACATCCATCTCAAGTTCCAGAGCTTTTCTATACTTTTTTTCATCTCTTTCCTGCAGTTAGGGAAACCAGCAAAGAAGCACTCTGAAATTTCCACTACAAGATCCCAAAATATATGAGAACAGTTCTCTACTCAAGATTCAAATTCTTTATTAAAAAGAAAAAAAAAAACCCTAACATCTCCCCCCAATCTGTAGTCTGAATATTCTGCCTATAGTTTTCTCTGTTCTTGACACTTAGCCTCAAAACAGTTAATACTGTTTCTCACACTTACGGCTTAAGGTATCAAATTAAATACACGTACCCTCACACCACTTCCTCACAAACCACTTGCACCAGCTGGTAATTAGCTCCATTGCAGAAACTGTCAACACTTCCTGTGGGTTGGGTGCTCGTAGTTATTCTGACACTGACTTGCAATAGAAGCAAGTAGATTTTTAAGGCCGAGCAAGATGTTTATTTGAGAAGTGAGATTTAACACCTTTCCCAGCCACACTAGCTGGAACACTGGAATAGCACATAATTCTAGGTCTTGGCTGCTGTGGAAAACAGATAAGAATGACCTAAACGCAAGTCCAAACTGAAAAGAAACAGTATCCAGGGTAAATTCTCAAAGCCAACACTGTCACAAACAAAACCCAATGCAAACCAGTTCTAGCTTAATCTTTTCTGGCTATTTATTTTCTGTTCTATTTATTACCACTCTCATTTTTAGAATACATCACATTTTAAAAATAAAACTGATCAACAAGCACAAAAAAGACTGCAAGAACAGATATGCAGAACTAAGCCCAGCCATACAATGAACCCAAACATTTTAAAAAAAAAATTCTGAGAAGACATAACAGAATGCTTATGACAGCCCTTTTATTGAAGCTTTAGTTTTGCAGACAGTATTTTCCTACTTTCAAATGTGTTTAGTATGTTTCTGAACACACTGTATTATTTGACACATGTACATTCAGCTGTTTCACACATTTCTATCCTGCTAATTTTGCAAATTCATTCTGTTTTTACTTAAGATGATCCAACTGGATGTGAAATCTTACCAATGCTGTTGCTACTTCAGTTACGTGATGACCATGGTTAATTGACAGCACTGACACAAAACCCACCCTTTTCTTGTTAAACTTAATTCATATCTGAATATTGACAAACGAGTTACGGTCAGTGTATCTGACCAACTTGCTGTTGCTTCATTGCCCTCCAGGAAGTCCTGTCACCTCCTGCCACTGCCATCTACTACATCATTCCTTCCTCCACACCCATGTCACCTCGCTGCACCATGTAACCACTGGGGATGTTCCACCTCACCTATTTTCTAGACACTACTGAGCTAAGTCACAACTCCTTTCTCCTGTTGATACTCTTCACCATTAGCATGACATGGCTGCTACAGGGCCACCTGTGGCCCTATATTGGACTCAGGAGTCGTGCCACTACATTCTCCTCCTGCAGTAAGTTCCTGACACAGCCTGGCAGCCCCAACATCAGCTGCATTATGTCATGCTGCGTCAGTGTGGCACTTCCTCCATTGCCCTCCAGCCAGCCCTTCACAGCCCGCAGCCCAGCCTCCCACTGCCACTTCGCTTTGGAAAGCCCACTGCTTCACACCACCCA
>NW_010532568.1:174408-196197 GCF_000687285.1 Phaethon lepturus | reverse complement strand
TAAGTACCTCAACCTTGTCCTTGTCCTTGTCGACAATGTTCCCCGATGGATGGAACTGGCCAGAATACTTTGTTCACATCAAATCTCAACAGTTTGAAATTTGGCTTCAGCTCAACTTAGAACTAAATAAAAAAATTTTTTAAGCTTATTTCTTAAAGGAAATTCTGTATGTTGTATGCTATAAGGAGGCCAAAAGGTAGAGTTTTCAAAGCAGAATGTTTCTTAGATTGCTCAGCTGCTAAAGACGTTGATGTGACACACACCACTAGTTCTTAGCCAAGGAGTGTGTTCAATTCAGATATTTTCAGTACCAAATCCTGTTGGCCCCAGTTACCCCACCTCTGTTTCTTACTTGGTAAGTGTCTGGGGAAAGTGAAGATTTCCTATATTTATCCAGGACTTCTGAAACTTCGGCTCCACAGGCACTCAGGGCACAGCCTTATGTGAAGTTCAGTATGAAACAGCATCTAGTTTGTGAAGTAACTAAAGAAACAACTGTTGGTCCCAAACGCCCTCAAACACTGTCCAGGTATGGACTGATTGCCACACTGAGTTTACTATCAGGTGTTGTGTGTGCACAGACATTTGCCTGGGAAATACTGGACAAGAGAATGCTGGACAAGCATTCGAGTAGGATTGTTCTCCTGCATCACAATTCGCATGCTATTGGCTGGACCTGTCTTGCAGAGTTTCTCATGCATTTTGTTTAAAACCAGAAATTATTATACAGGTGTAACTGCAGCCCACAAAAGAAGCAAACAGGTCTCTCCAATATTTCCTGGGCTACTGCTCTTTTCCTTACAGTATTTAGTCTATAAAGTGAATAAATATGCTTTTAATGAACATAATCATGGAGAAAAACATTATCCTTCAATTAAAAAAAGTATCAGTTACTTGAAACTTTCAGTGGCAAAAACCCCAACTTTCTGTTAACACTGTGTTTACATCAATTCAGTAATTCTTCAACAGCCCTTTCCAGAGTTTCTGCTCGTAACACAAAATTTCTCCAACAGCTACAAATAATACATTGACTTCTTAGAATTTCCTCATTTACAGTATCAAAGAAAGTATGCACAACTTTAGCAACCTTGTATACCTTTTAAATACATATTAGTTCAAGGAAAGCTTTTCAAGTTCTCAAATATCTCGAGTTTTATGTCAGCATAAGAAATACAAGCAAACTGTAGCAAATTTTCACATTTCTGCTATCACTGGATCATAGCAAAGAAAACTGCCAAAGCAAAGTATATATGCTCAGTAGCTGAGGTGAGGTAAAGTGTGGAATATAAAGCCTGCAATGCCACAAGTCCAGGGGGGGAAAAAAAAAAAAAAAATCAATACAGAAACTGCAACACAGAATGATACATATGTCAGCTGATGTTTTTGAAGTACAAAAGGTAGAAAGTTATTTTTTATAAAAACAGCTCAAGTGGAAAAATATACTTCTATACCCACTTCAGGATTATATTCAAGCTGTCTTGAGTCATTCCTCTTTTTGGGTCATTTTCCAAAAAAAATCTTACTCTTGGGAACAACTCTCAGTCCCAAGATAACCCATCTTGGTTTCAACAAAACTTCTCCTTTGTACACAGTGTTGGGGATAACTTTTACAAGACTGAATCATTCAAAAGGGGGGGGGTGGGGGGAATCACTCAAGCGTAGATACTACCACAGTGGAAACTGAACATAGTGGTTGAATTTATCTTGTTCACAGTTTAAAAAAGAATTTTTGTGTGTCTTTCATTATCTATACAGTCTGTATTACAAAATAGATGTAACATAAGGTTAAAAATACATCCATCATAAAACTGTTCAAAAGAAACACTATCAAATATAAAGCCACTGGACTCAAATTCATCTTTGGTTAGTGCTTGGTTTCGGCTCTTTTATAGTTTCATACTGGCATGATTTGAACTGCTACAAAATTCTCTTAACCCCCTTTGTAGACTCTTACTTTGCTCACAAGTGAGAATAGTCAATGAAATAGTCCAGAAAGATGGACAGTGCATGATCCTAATGAATAAACCATCTTCTCACGATTGAAAAGTAACCCTCTTGCAGGACAGTAACTGAACAGGCAGAGAAGATAAGCATGTGACATTACAACATACACTGTACCGTTTCTACTGTAAATATAGACCTTTATTGATCAGTATCATCAAATTACCATAAAACCTAAAGTGACTTAAGAGAGGAAAGCCTAGCTCAAAATTAATCTTCCCCAAAAGCCTACCTTAAAATTTTCTTAGCAAGTTCACATTAGTTTTTATTAACTCAGTATTCCCAAACTAAAGAGCAATTACTAAATGGCACTACTCTGACAAGCATTTAAAGTAGAATAGACTAGACTATTTCAGGTGGAAGGGACCTACAACTGTTATCTAGTCTAAGTGCTTGAACAACCCAGGGCTGACCAAGTTAAAGCATGTTAAGGGCATTATCCAAATGCATTATGCCTTCAGGCACGTATATACGCATATATAGAGAGCAGCGCTGAAAATACAGCATGTACAGTACAAATATACTGTATATTCTTATTAGAACAATGCTTTCTGGAAGTCAGCTGAGCAATAAGCCTTTTCAACCTTGAATTTCAGCACATAGGTAACAGCAGTTAAATCTGCAGTAGCAAAGCTGACACTGATTATAACATGATACATATCTGATGGTCATTTTATTTCTTATTACAGTCAGTGTTTAAAATTAAGTTTTCCCCTAGAAACACAATTACTTTAAGACCTTTTTCCTTGGACTACTTTTGGATCTGGTATTCCTATGAAATATTACACAATTCATATTTAAACACATTTATCAGAAGCCACATTTGCCTGCTCCATAGTACTGGGAGAGGCTGGGAGTAAGGAGCCTCTTTGCTCCTTATTCCTGATCCTGAGCCCAAGCTCTGCTCTGTTAGTGTTTCCTGGGCTCCTGGGTTGGGAAATGAGAATTCCCGCTCTACTCAAAATTATATATGCTCATGGGCAATACTTGACTTTGAATCTAGATCAACAAAAATTCAGAGAACTCAAACTTCAGTTACTTTGTTGTGTTCATATCTTCACATATTTAGTAAATATATGAAGTTTTGCACCAAAGTAGCACAGGAAAAAATGCCTTTAATTTTTAATAGATTTACTGAGTGACGGAGATTGCAGCCATTGCTGCCATATCTTGCATGGCTGCATAAAGGGAAACTGCAAGGAGAGAAAGGTAACATAGCTATGGTAATTTAAAATAAAAAAGGATTGGTCTTCCCCTAGATGCATGAAAGCTGCACCTGTAATTTTAATATTGATGAAAATATTTGCCAGGTACTACACAGCCCATCTGAAGTTCTCCAAGGAAAAAAAACTCACCTTCAGTCAGACACCTCAGAAACCCAGCATTTTGACAGAACTGGATATTACTGGAAGGTGTGTTTTGTTTTTTCTTATCTCACAGGGCAATCCAGTAGGTGGTGTTTATCAATCCAATTATGCCAGAAGCAGCCTATAGTAAATCTGCAAAACAAGCTTTGAACGGTGAATAGCTAAAAGTCAGCACATCTGAACTATTGTTTTTTTAAGACAAAACCTGAAAAACTGAAATTAAATTGCCCCAAGGTCTGACTCATTTTCTATTTCAAAGGGTCTGGACAAGAAAATAGGTTAATTCAGTATTTTGACTAAATGAGGGTTTATATATAAACATACAATTTAAAACATCCCATCTCATTTTATTAGTTCACTACTCCAATACTTAAATGTGTATCAAATGAACTTTGCTTATCATTTACTATAACAGCACATAGCCAAATTGATTTACAATAAACCACTTCCTATCCCAAAACTTGGCAAAACCCCAGAACTCTGTAAAACTCTCCTTCTTCTTGCATTGGTTTCAGGCTAGACTAATGAAGTCATGCCTGATTTATTCCAACAGGCAGCTCTGAGCACACAGAAAGTTTGCATCAGTGTATCAAAAGATATTGTCAAACTAAGAGAAGCAGCTTTTGCAAACTCTTACACGTCCTTTTATTTAAGCCAGGTTTACAGGAGCCTAATCCACTGGAATTAGCCATTTATGCTATTTCTCTTATAAACAATATAGCACCGTGTAACCAATTCATAGCTGCTGCCATAAATAAACATAACTGTCAATTAGATACTACACTCAAGCTAATTAAGAGAGCTCTATTTAACTGGGTGAAGTGCTGTAGTGCTTCCAGGTCTTGAGCTAGCATCTCGGTACTGCACCGATTTTGCACGGTCGCTGTGCCCCATGCAAAAAGGCTGACACAGCAGGGCTGACAGGAGGTGGTTTTGCTCTTCCCTCACGTCTGGCTATTTCCCTGTCCCAGCCACTACACCTGCTGTGTTGCCTCATCATTTGGTTTGACAATCATTTCAGAGGTTGTAAACTGCATCAGGTAATGGGTTATGGCTAAAAATAACCTTAGCAAGAAAGGGGGTCTTTTGTATTGGACATTTGCTGCGGGAAGAAGCAGAGTGGTTCAACTAGGATGGATGGAAAGAAAAACGACTAAGCTTTTTGGAAGCACAGTGCATTTCTCAGAAAACCAGATGCAGTGCAGCTCTCGCTGCACAAGAGGCCTCTGTACAAGCTGTAGAATCCATCTCTCTGTTTGCCTCAGGAGCTGAACAGCGATTCTATCCTTTCAATTTATTAAACAAAAAGGCCTGGGGTGGGGGGCATGGGGGTGTAAAGAAAAGGTCCTTAATAGCTTATATACAAGACACACTTTTATCCTGATCAGTTTGATTTCATATCACTGCTTTTGATTTATACAAGGCGATTTTTTCCATTCTCATCATGTGTCCTCTTCAGTCACAGATTTAATTAAGATTAGGAAAATGAAAAGGTACTGAGCATTAGTCAGATTTTTGAGACAACATCTATAACAATTATTCATCCAGGACTAGCCAGAAAAGATTATGCATATAACACATTTTGAGGGGAGGGAATGCATACCATACAGTAATCTCTAATTTATGGAATACAATGTAACTTATGCTAAACAAGTGTCAAATGTGATTAACAATTTTTGTGGAATCTCATAGATCCCTTTTCTAGGCTCACTTTGTGGAAGATACAGGTCTGCAGAACCCTTTGGATCAGCTGGTTAAGACATACTAATACATAAAACACATTTAACTTTCTTTGTTAATGGTGATTCCTCATCACCAGTTAAAAAAAAAAAAAAATCTCCATTTACTTCAACATTCCCTACAGTTTTCTTAACCAACCATAAGCATGATGGCGAAAAGAAAGCAAGAGGATTAACCAAAGTTTTTGCAAGCAAAAAGTGACAGTGAACCGCTTGCACTGACTGAGGATACAGCTGGATGCAGGCATGGCTGGGTGGAAGCAGGCTTGGCCAGAGCAAGTTCCTCGTAATTTAGGAATCCCTGTTGCATAGACTCAGTGCAGCCTGCCTCAGGAACAAGGAGCACTAGTAAAGTATTATCCCCTGAGATTAGTGGCACTTACAAGCAGCATTTAGCTTACTTAAGTATTGCTCTAATTGGTAAGACTTGATAGAGTCACACTTTTGCTCAAAAGGGTTCCTTTTCTCCCTGCTCACATCATAAAATCATTATTATTCACAGATTCAATTTAGATTAGAAAGAACAAAAGATAGCAAATGTTTGCAAGTGTGCTCAATTAGGGCTGCAATAACTCTACATTATAATTCATTTTTGTGTGGTTTTAAGTAAAGGGGGAAGACTGAAACAGTAATTGTTCAGTCAAATTGCCCTTTTCAAATTTTTCCTTCATACATCTCGTTTGTGGTACAGCTTTTCCCTCCCTTGCAGAGGCTGAAAGCGTCAGTGCTGCTAGAACCAGTGCTCAGCATGGTGGAGCTCAGGCCAGGAGGTAATGGGCAGAGGCTGCAGCCAGCCGCAAAGGAAATGGGGAGGGAGGTTCAAGGCAGCCACGTGTAGACTCACACCAACACATCCACACCACAGGGCAGGAGATACTAACTTCACAGAAGAGCACAGTGATAAATCTTACAATAGCTTTGTTTCCAGTCTTGCAGCCTATGAGATACAGCTCCTCTGCTTTCTCCCCACTGGGAAGGAGATGGGTTTTCCTGCAAAGTGCTGAGAGCACTTGAGGCCATTCCCACAAAGCCTCCAAAATATGGATGTAACCTCCTTGGGGCAGTCTCTAACCCAGGAAAGTAAAGATCACTTACATGCCCCGTCTCCTATTACTTTGTCCAATGCATTCACAACAGTGGCAGAGACAAGCCACTGAGACAGATCCTGTAACTCCTGCCATTTTTTGCATTCTCCTGTGCTATAAAGCAGAGACAAATATCACGGGCGCATGAAAGCTAGATAACATAAGATCAAGCATAGCCATGAAAGAGGAACAGGATTGTTCCTGTTGATGTTGAAAGAAGAAACCATAGAAAAACTTTCAGAAAAGAAACCCAGAGCAGTGAATGAACCATAGTGCATTATGATCCTGTGCAAACAGAGCCCTTCCACCACTGCTGTACACCTGTTCTCTGCTTTCAGCAACACCTTCCAGGGCCCCACCAAATTTTATATGTGCACACCATGTGCTGGCAACAGAGATTCTCAGTCATTCCCTGTCCTCACCTGTATCGGAGCAACGTCTCAGGGTATCCCCTGGGGTATTGGGTTCACATGAAAACTTTCACATTTCCATTTGCAAGGACTTGTACTACTAGAAAGCAGCAGTCCTTTACTGCTGGGGTGAATCTGGCTACAAGCAGATCAGTTGAAAAGAAATGATCAGTTATCATTGTTAAAATCTAATGAGGAAGGGGGGCAAATAATTGAAATATTGAAGATCAAAAGCTGAAATTCAATGATCTATAAAGTTTAACAAGAGTATAGAAAAAAATTGTAGCGATCACGCCTAAGATAATGACAACTGATCAGTATGCATGAAAGGGTACAGATACATGTAAGACCATGACAAGGTAGTGAAATACAAACCTGAGAAGAAAAACATAAATCTCTACAACTTTTGAAAACACATTCACAAAGATTTATCCTGCAAAATCTGTACCAATTTTACATCCAAATTACTTGTAAGCATGTTTTCATACAACAGTGCATCTTACTGCTGTTTCCCTGCTCTGCTCCTTCTTCCACACCCATAAGAGAAGGAACTTAAAATGGAATTAAAATTCACACACACATTTGAGATACTGCGTAACCTGAGTTGCAAACCCAGAAGTGAGTCACGAAACATATCCCAAAACACTTCACAGCTGACTGAAAAAGCCAAACCTCCAGCCAACACAGATTTGTTAACATGGGTTTTTAAGCATGATGATACTACATGTGCATTACTAGCAGGTTAAAGACATTTAAATCCTTCTTAAAGTACCAAAGAGAAATAACCTCAGGAAAAATAATTATTTAAATCACAGCAGGCTGCTTAGCTGTACATTTAAATCTGAAAAATCAAGGTGTCTCAGTAGAATTTTATAAACAAAGAGGAACTGCACTTGGCAAACTGCCATGGAAAGAAATGCTCATGTTCACCAGGAACTGCACAGAAAAGGCCCTTTGTACTGTGCAGCATTTCTGTGTTCTCCTGGGAAAGATCTGTTCTCACAATTAATTTAATGTTCAATATTTTCTTCTTAATCTAGTATGTTCTGTAATAACTTTCTAAACTTGAACTGCAACAAAGCTTTGTAATCTACATACTGGCACAAAAAGAAATTTTCCCCTAACTTTGTATACCAAAAGTATTCCTTACTGTGAGTGATAGTGATGTCACCAATATTTTCCCAGGGAGAAATTCCAAACTGAAAAGTTGCAAGTCTTCTGTGGAGGAATAAGTTGATATACAGGCCTTACACTGTGTTTTCCCCTGTAATGTTCCTGTGAGGCACAACCAAGTCACTTCACAGGTGAGAAAGGAGGCACAGAAATAAAGAAAAAAATTCAGACAGTCCTTTACAGTGACAGATATTTTTAAGAATCACATCAGTGTCCATCCATATTTTAAGATGCCTAAATATGTTCTCTATTTGGAATATAAGTATTTTTTCCTATATTCCCCCAGGAAGTCTGGAGTTTGAGCAAGGAGTCTTTTCTCCAAAGACAGGGCTTTAAAACAACAGCCTCCATCCTGACAAAAAGCAAAAAGCAGGTCTATAATTTAAAGTATCAAATCTAAATCTGCAACCTTAAGGGTTGCAGCAAACCCATATGCTCTGTGGCTAGAGCACAGAATTTAATTTACTATTCACGTGCTATGAATTAACACAAATATTTTTATATTATCATGTTTAAAAACTGCTTCCAAAGAAATATTATAAATAAATATGAATTGTATAAATGATGAGATTAAATTGAAGTGAAACTCTAAGTAGTCTGTCTGAATACATACATTAACGGGTAAGAGCTGCTTATTCTAGGGTTCACTAGTTGAAAGACAGCACTCTATACAAGAACAAGTCTCTGTATCTTTGGGAAGATTATTTTGCTGTATTGTAGTGCTAAATCCCCCTCAGCAATGTTAATAAATACACTGCTGTTAATATTGCATAAAAATGTTATATTTTCCCATATCAAAGCATGCCAGTTAAGATATCAGGGGCACTGTACTCTACAGAAGAGAGAAGAAAGTAAACATTAAAATTTTGACATGAAATGGAAATATCTGAAAAAAATCTGGACAGAGAACAGCAATTTTTATGAATGGATGAACAAAAGAAAAGGTATAAGCAGAGTTTGTTTATCTGCTGAGTAACTTCAGGAGCCCTTTATATTTCTACCAGTAATAAAAATATAATTAGAAAAAGTATTTCATAAATATTTAGGCAAGTTAAGAATCAAGACTGATGTTCACAGACTTTTGTATTTGCTTTTCATACACATTTGCCTGATTATTTGTTTGCAGTCAGCAGTTCGATCTGGTGTAGTATTTTGTACACAGGAGATCGATTACGAGAGTAACAGGACAGTTCAATAAAGACACTACTCAAGAGACAGTCTCATCGGTGGGCAGATTCATTTTGTAACATTTTTAAGGATATAATTCATACCTACTCTTGAAGGGGAAGATCCTGAGCTTGTTAAAACTCCAATTATATAAGCAGAGACACATCAGTGAGATTTGTCTATTGTTCAGCATTGTGACACATATTTTCTCCCAGGCTCCCATGCCGTTCAGTAATCGCTCAGAGCTAAGAAGTCTGACAGATCAAAGTTTTCTGGTGACACCAACTTATCAACACTGAACAAAACAAGGCAGTGTATAGCTGAAGTGTTGGCTTACACCAGAGCCTCTGAAACTTATCACCTCCTTTATCTACCCTGAAAAATGTTACCCTATAACCAGCCAGGCTTCTTCGACAGGGTACTGGAAATTTATTTTTGTAATGACAGAGCCAAGTGATTGCAGATATATTACATTACACCCCCCACAGCAAAGGGTTCTTCAATATTTGGAGAATTAATCCGGTGTTGAGTGTCACAGAGTCAATGAGAATGTCACACAACAGAAAATTCCCAAGAAAAACTGTGTGTTTATTACTGTTTCTGCTTTTAAACTCTTAAGATTCCCCTCCCGAGTTCTCCTGGACAGGTTATGTCCATTTTTGCTTTCAGATTAAGTTGCTGTGATTATTTCTAGGAAATGTACAACACCGTGTTCCTATTGTTTATGGTGCTTTCCCTTGATACAGCTGCATTCTCTCACATCACACCCCTGTAAGCTTCCAGTACCACCCAGGTTCAACAGCAGAGAATGCACATGAGCAGCTGAAGCACCCAGTTTAACAGACCAACAAACCATTTGCTCATTTCATTTTCCTTTTAATTTCTGTTACACAAACTCCTTTGGGAGCTCCATGTTCAAATTGGTCCTCAGTCAACCTCTACAAAATCATCTCTTGCTTGCACTTCTCAAACTTTATTGTCAATGCAATGGTTTTTGGATTATTCACAATATTAATTCCACTTCCTTTTGTAATTACCATTTTTTCTATTAATCTAATTTTAATGGCTGAAGGTCTTTCTGCAGCATACTGCTGCCACAATGCCTTTTTTTTTTAAGCTTGGCAACCACATGGATTTCTCCAATACAAATAACATTTTCCCATGATTTCCAAATCTCTCCTTCCCTAAACACCCTACACAATATTTTCCAAACCCAGACCATGGTTTCAGAAAAAATGTTTCTCTCTTAGTTAAATGTAATATTTGGTGATCCTCTGAGCAAGCCCTTTGCTTTTGGCAAATGTATCTTTGGCTTTTATTTTGGCTAAAGGCCCAGATTCAGAACGAAGCCTTGCAGGCAATCTACCATAACAAAAGCAACAGGAAAATAGGAAAAGTGTTTAGTAGAAGTGGCAGCCCAAGCAGCTGTACACACATGTTATTTAATACTTTTGTGCAAGTGTCAGATGCAGCTCTCCCAGGGCAGAACAGGAACAGGAGGCTGTTATCACACCTCAGGGAGGGAGACAGACAAGGTTACGGACTAAAGCAAGGTAAATTTTTACTAGCCTCCTTAAAAGAAGACTCTGCTCTAGGAATGTTTATGTTAATAATGAATTTAATATGCAAAAAAATTCTTAATATTTTTTTAACATTTTTAGCAAACCTATAAAGGAGAGACCAATACGATATCAAACAGAGGAAAAAAGTATCACTTGAATAGAGGAGAACGGATACACGGCACGCAAAGCAACCAAGCATGTCACCCAAAGGATGAAGGTGTTAGGAAATGAATGCTCCAGCTGCTGGCTAGCCATATAACCATGCATGTGCTTTTGCTAACAAATACAGAAATCTCTTAATTCTGAATGACACTTCTATCACAAAAAGCAAGTGTATGTTTCTACAGCATCACGTATACTAGAGAGCAGGGGGAAAATGGAAGAGACAGCTATTAAAAGCTTCCTTGGAACCATCATAAATACCCATTTTCACTTTTGGCTTAACATTTCTCCAGCTCTACTATCAAAAATGATATATCTTCTTTCATTTTTCACATTATCTGTAAATAGGTTATTCCTGCTGGCATTGCTGTAAGAAACATTTGTCACAGCTGTAAGAGGAGGGAACCTGCCTAATTTCTGGATTCAGAAACCAAGATGAATAGCCTCTCTTGCCCCGCAAACACCCCTTAACCTCAGTCAAGTCCTTTCTTCTAAATTAAAATAGTATTTTGAAATCTGACAGGTACCTCCACCTTGTTTTTGTATTTATATTCTGATACATTTGCTACTAATTATGATGTAAGTCTGTAGAAAAGCAACTTATTTTAACAAGTATTGTAAAGTATTGAAGTATGTGGGAAAAAAAAATACTAAAACACAGCAGCACATGGTTAGAATATTAGATGTATTAATATGTCCCAATAATAAATGTTTCTCAACTATCAATTTAACTTGATTAACAACTCCCCTACTTTTAGTTGATTCACCTTCCAGTGTGCAGAGATGTATTTTTAGGTTTGTCTTGTCTACATTGATTACAAACTTGGTCTAGAGGAGCATCTTTCCCAAATGTTACTGGGTCCCTTTTCAGCTGGAGTGACCTCTGTGTATCACTATGCATCACATACTGATGAAAAAAAGGTATATGTAAGATATAAACGTTAAATTACAGCAAAAGAAATAGACAGTCTTGGAGACCTTCCTACTGATAAGAACCTTGCCTAGCAATATTTTTAAAAAGCTGAAAAATACTCAGTGATTTGATAATCTGCTGAGTGTCAAGCCTTCCTTCAGGACTGAAAAACTGAAAACTGGATAGTAGGAAGTGATTAAAATGAGCCTTTTTAAGGCTCAACCTATTACTAATTGGTCACGACCATCCTGCAGAACTTCATTTGTGACACCAGTAGAACAGAAATTATAATGCTAGTTTAATAACCTGAAAGAACTTTGCTACTAAAAGACTGAACTATTTCTTTAATATTAAACAGTACATTTACTCTGTAAATGATGAACCAGTATTTCAGCAGAATGCACAGTGTTAGCCAGCCAAGACTTTTCCTTATTAAAAAAGAACAGAAATCACTGTGAGCTGAATCCCAGAGTCCTTTCTCCTACAAAGCTCTCTTTGAGGTCAATGGAAAATTTGGCTATTAAAGAATGCTGAACTCTGACCTCTGGAATCACACAGCACAAATCATATTTGGTTTTGAAAATAACCCCCCATCCTAGGTCTGGAAAGATTTCAAAACAGGAGAAACAGGACATCCTTTTTCTATTATCTTTTCCTCAAGTTCACAATACCTGAAAGGTTACAACTTAGAAGAGTCTGGCAAACCAGCCTCCTCATTCACTAGCCTTTATTTGTTTCTTGCCTACTTATTTCTTCTTTTAAGGTATGAGAAGTAATAAAGACTCTAGTGAGAGTGAAGCAGCATTTATCATTAGACACATCAAGCACAGTAAAAAGGAATACTGTCAGTAAGCTTAATGTGCTTTTAATGTGTAAGTGATGATGAACAAGGAGAGAATACAAACTGAACACCTCGCTTTTATGATTCAGGATATTTTAGGTGAGCAACATCTAAAACTACAGTGACAAAAGCTCAAAGGAAAAAATATGATATGGCAGTAATATTCTGACAGAGGAGATCTAGTGGTCAGTATTCACAAAAAGCTTTAAAGTTTTACAGTACATTTTAGTACAGGCTAAGACCCAACACCATAGAGATTGTCAGCTGTATCTTGGAAAGCAGAACCTGACTTAAACTTTCAGAAATTCCAGACAACTGCATCTTACTAGATCTGCAGTGCTGAATTCAATATCATAAACAGGAATTTTGTCTATCCATTGGGATAGACTTCGTATGGCTCCTGTACCTGATAGCAAGACCAGTTCACTTCCAAGGCAACCTCAGTCACATCTTCCCATATGCACACTCTGCTACTTCCATAAGTCTTCACAGTCAGCATCCTCATGGACAGCCTCAAGGACACAATTACATACTGCTCAATACACCCAGGGCAAGAGTGAACTTAGGCATGATTCAGACAGCATTTTACAAGATAAAGATCTCATGCATTGGGTAAATCTCACTCAGCTCAATAAAACCTATTTTAGAAGACTTGGGGACATATTTTGTTTTGTTTGGTTTTTTTAAACAGAAAGAAACAGCAGCTGCCAAGGAGCTGGGCCAGGAGGTACTGGGTATATTGTCTGAGAAGGAAGGAGATGTCTACAATGTTTGAAAAGATCCATTGCTCAGCATATGATTCTGTCATAACATTAAACATACATAACAGCTGCTAAAGATAGTTTCTCGGCTTTCATATGACTCAATTCACATTTCATTCTTACCAATACCATGTTCAAAAAAATATTACTTTCAAACTCCAGTCATGTTTTAATAGATATAGAAAATTAGTAGGCAAAAGTATTAGTAAAGTACAACACTCTTACATAGCTAGAAATCTGTACTTGACCACAACAATGTTCAGATAACTGTAGATTCATTGTTCAGAAACACTGAATTTACTTCAGATCAAACAGCCATTCTATTTCCACATTCAACTCATGTGTCCTTGGTCTTTTTTTTTTCCCCCTAAAATATATTCTCGTTTTATAAGTCAGTCCTCTATGTCTAATTTTATAGCTTTGGAAAACTTTCCCAGGGTCTCAAACTACTTCCATTCTGCTCAAAATAATAACTTTTACTTAACATGATATGATAGAGCAATTTAACAACTCATTCTTCTTCTAACAGTTAGAGATGATTAATCTTAGTCATATTAGGTCTGAAGTGTCCCTGAACTCATCAGTTCATCCTTTCTAGACACCTAAACTAGCACTGGGAATACATGAAATAAATATTTGAAACAAGATAAAGGCTGGCCAGAACATTTTACGCTTCAATCAAATCTGAGTAGTTCAGTAGTGGGGGGGAGGGGTATTACTCTTTCACATCTCAGCATACAGGTGTGATTTTACATCACAGATGTAAAAAAAACCTTCCATACTCTGTCAGATAGGATGGGTCACCATGAGTGAAATAGGTCTTTACCTGCCTCTTTCTTTCTTTCATAAATATTTTTTTTTTCCAAAAATCAGTCCTCACATTAGAAAATTCCTTCAGAAAATACAGTAGACTCAACCCTGGCAACGCTCCCTTGGCAGACGTACCATACCCTGACAGCCCTTCTTCAGATCCCTTAATTTGATCTTAACAGAGCCAGACCAGCACACACTGCAGCAATCCAGTCCCATTAATGGCGCTCCACCACGCATGCAGCCCTGATGGGAGCTGCAGTGACATCCAGGGAGCACAGGCGAGCAGCTGGGCTGTGGGGCACTGCTCCCACTGACATACCTGCGGGCAGAACTTTATAAAAAGAGGAAAGCCTTTACCACAAGCATTGTCAAAGATTCAAAAGCAAGTTTGGTTTTGTTTTTAAGATGTATTCATGACCTTTACTTCTTCCTCCCTTGTGACTATTTGAGACCTTGAGCAAAATACTCCAAAAAATAAACTTTAAAGTAGTCCCTTAAATGTCAGCCTCTAACAATAGCATTGATTATAATTCATTAGGGGTAGATTACTGCATGAGAAATACAGGGAAGATACAAATATGTTCTCATGTGACTTGTGCTTACTACACAATGAGTTATAATGCTTTGAGGAATGACAATGAAAAGAGAATAGCGAGAATAACATTATTTCTTGAAGTATACATTACTTTAGGTACTTTTTCCTCCATTTGACAGAATTTTGATCTGACATCTTCCAGATGCTGAACATGAAAAGTGATTTTTTTTTTTGTGAATCGAAAAATGTAGACTTGTCTTTTAAATTGGAATAATCTGTGATAACCCTATTTCATACATACACACCAATGTTAACTGAAGACCCCAATTTCTTCCCAAGAGAGCAGGAAAACACTTTCAGACAAGTAGTATGCACGTTTTCCAGTTAAGGTGTAAGCCAGGACAGAATTTAGGATATTGCCCATTTTATTTCCTTAAACAAGGTCACCATTAAGTCTAAATGTGGGGCCTGCTCTTTGTAGTTTTATATGATCAAGAGCTGACTGGCGCTGTCTTAAATACAGCCCTGAATTCCTAGCTGTATGAGTGTGCCCCCTTGCATTGCCCAAGAGCGAAGTGCTTGTTTTGGCAATTTGCATAGTTGCAGCAGACTGCAGTATGGAAAGGATACTCCCATTTTCATCCTCAAAAGGGGAAAATTTTTTGTGTAACATGTCTTTTTTGTACAAAGCTTATGTAACATTTTCTTCTTAAATTATATAGAATCATGCTGAGGTTTGACATCAGCTAGAAGGTTTAAAGGTGAGATTGAGTTTTAACAGCAAGTGTGTAGCCCAGTTTTATCTTTTCAGTAACAAAATTTTAAGTACTATGCTATAGACAATCACTAAACTGCTTTCTTCATTGACGCCCAGTATGGACACACTGACAGCAGCAAGGAGAGAGCAAGACATTCAATATGAAATATATGCCCACCAAAAAAAAAAAAAAAAACCCAACAAATGGACTGTTCCTTTCTCTGCTTTCCCTCTTTCCTCTCCACAGCACACTCCAAGCTTTAGTTTTCCGTTAGGATGTTTACCAGACAAAACTTGGGAGATGCCAGTGCTTCCCCCACATACTTGCAGGGCAGGGCGGAGCCAGAGGACGCTGCTAGCCTGGCTGCCCGAGCACAGGACCCTGCCTGTGTGGTGCCAAGCCCTCCAGTACTGCCTGATGGAGCTGCATAGCCAAGCTGCCTCCTGCACCCAGCACGACCCAGTGTGCAGGGTGATTTGTCCCAGGGTGGCAGCAGTCCTGGGCCTCTGCAAAGCAGATTCACAGGTAACCTTGGGGATACCGGAACTAACAGTGGAGACCACTATAAACTTTAAAAACGCTTAGCAGTGGGTGCCTATTTACACTAGCTAATAAGCCTATACACTTCCTTACGCTATTCAGAATACATGCAACTAAAAGCATGTTTTTGAATATTAAATACAAACAGTTTAAAATTATACTACTCATATTACGCAAATACATTAACTCAGTCAACCTGAGGATAAACAAGTCTTCCAAATAAATATTTTTATGCTGCAGAAAGCACTGCTAAGGTAATTTATGCACTTGTTGACCCTTATTTTAAATGTTGAGTCATAACACTGCAGCTTTGTGCTTGCCATAAGTTCCTACTTCCCCTTCAGCCATTTCTATAAAGAATTTTATTGACTGTATCAGCAAGAAATAATCTCCACTCTAACATCCACTTTCAAATTTAAGATCACTTATGTGTTCTTAAAGAACACTCAGATATGACTAATTTTGTTCTCTTTGCATATACGTCGAACATTCCTGTACTCCACCAGGTTAGGCAGGGTGCTCTGCGCGAAATTGCCACAGTGCCAACATGGTTAAGGCTGTTTGCAGAGCAATAGTAGCTGTACGATTCTGCAAGCTGGTAGCAGTACCAAAATATGCTTGGAAGGTGCTGTAAATGGTCTAATAAACTGCTGAAAGTTTGAGGAGAATGCCTATGGTGTGGGTAAGCCACAATTCACAAATATGTAGAGGTAACTGAGCACCATAAAAAATAATGGTTCCCCCTCTTGTCCTTAAAAAGGATAGGGTTGGATTATCAAACCTCCTTTTTTACTCAACAGAAGCCAACTCGGCAAACACTGTGTGCTTCAGAAATTACTACATTTATATTAACTACAGATAAACGTTATCTGTATGAAAATTCATGAGGTAGCCTCACAGCCAGAGACAGTATTTCTGTGCTGCATGTGCCACGTTAGACTTTGCTCTACGTAGTGTTTACTTATGTATGTAATTACGTAAGAAAATAAGTTCTACTGAAGTCAATGAGATTTTATATGAGTTAGTTGTTCAAAGTACTAGACTTCCTCTAAAAGCAGGAAGTGGGGGACTTAAATGAGTGCATTCAAATCCAGAAGTTTTAAACTCTGTCAAGAATGATTTAGGTGTTCAGGAATCTGATTTTGGAAATCTATTTGTCTCCTGGCACCTAGCAAGCTAAGCTGTTTTTGAAAAAATAACTATGTCAGCTTGACATTTTTGAAAATGCTACTCTGACTCCCTTCAGCATCTTATTCTTCATCCTTTCAGAAGCTTCACAACATTAAAATCCAACAAAAGAACAGAGCCTTCAGCAACTAATAATGTATTCACAAAACGGTAAGACAACAATGTATAAAACCAACTAACTATCTGAGGATTGTCAGGCAAATAGCCTATAAATCATGCAGACATCTTGCTACATCTGTTCAACAGAAATGGAAAGTAATATTGCTCAAAGAATAGTTAGCAGAGTCTTACAGCACTGTAAGAGAAAAGGCATTATTTTCACAGCCAGATTCTCTCTCAGTTTTATGAATTTTATAATAAAAGTTAAATTATTTTAGACTGAAATAATTAATCTCATTTCATATTGAAATATTCAGAGGATGAAAAGATTTGTCAGCAGGATCACAGACACATCTGCTGAATATTTCTTCCACCTTCAGCAACAAAACACGCTCAGAACATGGAGAGTTCCCTGAAAGGAAGCTCCTAATTTATTTGACTGCTGAATATTACTTGTAAGTTACTTCTGAAGTAACCTCCTTATGTAAATTTATACCACATAGAAAGTCTCTTACAAATAGGATACTATTTGCTTCCTGAAGACAACAGGTCAAACTTTAAAATTCAGCTTTTCTCAGGATCTGTCAAGCTAGCTAAAAGTTTCCAGGAATTCCAAACAAGCCAAGCTCAAATAAGCATCACTAGCTTCACAAGCATGAGGATGGTGTACAGGAAAGACTGTCAGTCCTTACCATCTTACATTATTCTTTTGAGGCATAGAACAGATAGGCAGTGCACACCTGAAATCCAAACAGGCATCAGGAAACATCCCTTTGTTGACAACCCAAACAGGTTTTCACTTTTCACATTTCATAGAAATATTAAGATCTAACATACTTCCCAAAACTGAATGAAAGGAAGCATTGTTGTTGTTGTAAGCGGTCAAAGGGTTTTTTTCTCAAATGGTTCCTGCATTATCTACCACTCAGTCAGCTATGGAAATACTGTAAATGCACTGCTGTTAGGATGCAGTTTTAGGGATGAAACCAAGGCAGGATAGGTATATTTAAAAAAATATACATGTTACAGTAGAATGTAACACATTCACAATCACACATTCAGTGACCTCTAGCTTCTGTGTTATAAATAACAAAATCCAGTAATGTACTACATGATTAATTAAAAATACACTGTCCTGAGTGGACAAAAACCAACAACATGCTACAGTCTATTAAATGAAAAAATGATTCTGAATTCTAATTGTTTTATAGACCACAATTAGAAAGTCAGGAGAAAAGATTTATCAGAGGAGATCTTGGAGATTATTAGTAAAAGTTTAATTATTAAAAGGTTTTATCTCTGAAGGCTAAGGCTGTTTATGTGTGCTTCTATTTTTTTCCCTAAATTATTGGGAACAGCCATTCACCAAGCCCACCCCCACTTGAACCCCCTTGAAATATTTTATGCACTCTTAACCACCTTAATGAGATGAATGTAATTATCTGTGGTCTCAATTCAGGAAAGCATATAACTATATCTTAAGTCCCATTGGGACAAATCCTCAGTTGGTATATATCACATTTGTGGAGCTTCAGCATCTACCTCAGTGGTACTTAAATGCCTTCTCAGTACATTGCTGAACCAGGTTATTAAAAAGAAATTAAAAAAAAATTGTTCCTGAAACTGTCATGCAGTATTGACAACACCAAAATGAATATCTGCATGTGTAATTTCATTGTAATGATTTTTATGCAATATGAACATTCTATAATATACATAAACATTACCATATGCCAGATAGTACCAGCAAAATTTTTTAGTCTAAGGTAACACAGCACTTCCTATAAGATCATTAAAGGTCCTTGTGGTTAGGCAATCATTTAGTTGGTGATCTCATTTTGTAGCCAAAGCCATTAGGACAACATAAAACTGGTTTCAGGAAAGCACATTAGTTAATTATAAAGCAGTCTAAAACAAACCAAAAGGAGACCATTTCATTTATTCTAATTGTTTACAGATATTATAATGCTGTGGTTCTTTAACTTGGTATTTAGTATGGGGGAAATGGTAACATTTTGTAGGAATAGCAATAATACGGATTTCAGATTTTTTTATTTCCTTTTAAGTCATTTTCTAATAGTTCGCTTACAGCTTCTATTGTCAAAAACTGGCCCTAGTTTTATGCCCGCTTTTGCTCATGTTGATGTCAACAACCTTCATTAGGTGCAATATAAAGGTCAGAACAATTTGTGAACAACAGGAAATTACAGTTTCACACCAGATTTCACCAGCTGGTCTGTACAATCTGCTGACATGAATCAATGACATAACTAAAACCCAGTCCAAACCTTTCTTAAAAACACACTGACGTGACATCCTTTTCAACTAGTTGCACTATTTTTTTCTGCGGTCTACTCCATCTTGCTTGCTTTTCTTCCCTTCCTTCTACATCTTTTAGACCATAAGTTCCTCGGGACAGAATTATCACTCATTCTGTTTTCCAACTGCATGGCAAAGTGGGGCTCAACCTGTTTGCGAGCACAGTGGAAATGCTAAATAAATCATAAAAGCAGTCACACTGCCTTACAAACTGGATTTGTCTATTACTTCACAATATGAACACAGTGATCTTTTCAGCAGAAAATGCCTTCAGGTTTTGCATTTATATAGAACCGACCACAGTGAGGTCCCAGGATAAAATGGGGACTCCTATGCTCAGGCTTAAAATGTATAATCATTTCCATTGACTTCTGGCACTGTTCTGGATTGCTTCTAGTATCCTGCTTTAATGTGTACAGATACCAGTTCAAATGACATACGATTGCTGATTACATCTTAAGCTGTTAAACCTCACCAGGCAGAAATAGCTATTTATTTCTTGTTGCTGAATTTCCTATGTGACATGAAGCTTTTCCTTGTTCACAGGCTTTCATTATACTCATCAGAAGGTTTATTCTTACCACAGACAAGACCAAGCATAACTAAAGAGATATCATAGGCACTGCAGTAGATTCAATACAAGTCAGGTTTGACATATTGAGTGCATCATATATTGCTGGTGGATAGCTTATAGTTTCTTTAATTTCAGTTTCTGCAGGCAAACTTCTGCCTTAGGCACTTAACTAGAAATTATTCCAGCATGTCCTCAATCTGCAACTGCCATGAAAAGTTTCATAACAGCTTTCTCAAAGTCTTTCATAGAAAGAATTCTATCAACTCTTGCTTGGCATTCTCCATTGCTTCCCAAAAATGACTACCCCCGATCCAGCATATATTATGTAAATCCTGCCAAAGACATCCAAGGTCAACAGGTTTTGTTTGTTTGTTCATTGGCTTTTTTAAAATGCTTTAAGTTTTAATAATAATTGGGGAATAGGTGAAACTTGGGGAGCTCTGAATTAAACTAAATTGTTGTGACTGAGCTGGTGTGATACTGTAGCTGCTCCTATTCCTTAAGTCTCACAGTAGCATAGCTCTTATACACTGGTGGCTACTGCAGCAGTCTCAGTGGTTTTAGCAGCGAGGAAACAATGTACAAGCCTATCTAGGTGTGTGCTTGATGTATCTTTTTAAACCTATCAACTTTTGGTACCTGATGCCCTATAGACAGGCATTTGTACAACTGCATGATGAAGATTCTGGCTTCTTCCAAGGCTTTCCATAGTCTTTACCGCTTTTTCAGTCTTGCCTTTCTAATCAAGTTTGAAAAAATAGTAGGAATGGATTCAAGTTCCACATGCTACCCACTCTTCATAAGCTCAACAAGAGCTCCTGAATGCACGCGATAACTAACCACTTTGGGGTCAGAAGTTATCTTTATTTGCCACTGTACATTTGCATGAGCAACACATACTAGCACTTTCCTACTTTTAGTTGCAATTACTTTCCACTTTTTTCCATAGCAGAGAACTTTCACTTTCTTCCTCAGGTCCTCAAAGCATGTTTGAACAGGCCTCCCTTCCTCTGGAGTTTTTAAGAAGTGCAAATATACTATTATGTCTGGCCATTGCCAGTCATTGATCAGCACTGATTTAGCAGGTACGAAGCAAACTTGGCACACCTTAGTATCTCGGCAGGAGACAAAGGTCATAATTTCAATTATAATCCTCATTATTTACTACAATTAAATGAATCTGTTAATAACGCCAAGGCTCAAGTCGTTTAACATGACTAATTAAGCAAGTAACAGACTATTCCATCCATTAGCAAAGCATTGCCTCTCAGGCCTCTGGTGTTTTACATTTTGGTTAACTGTTTCTATAGCAGACTTTTAGCAAGTACAAGCAAAGCAGGGGAATTAGTCTAGCGGCATCTGAAACATCTGTCACTAGGGTGAAAACACAGTACAGGATGTGGACACATAGCCCAAGCAGTGTTTTTCTTTTCTACAACCGACCAACAAAACACAAGTTACTTATAGTATGGTGACAAAACGCAAGTAGTTTTGAAATTCTCACCATGTTCTGCTGAGAGACAGAAATGAAAGCAAAATGTTTTGTACAGAAGAGGTAAAGTGCAATCCCTACTGCCCTCTCCTATTATTTTTGGCATGCAGATGCTTCAGTTCATACCCCCAAAAGATGTTTAATTCCCTATGAGTTCAAATAGACTTATAGTATTCATTCCATAAAGGAAGGGAGAGGACTCACTTTTTTTTTTGTTTTGATATTATAGATTAGTTAGAATAGGAAAGGTAATTCCCTTAAGTTGACTTCAAGGCCCACAGAAACTGATT